>NC_042998.1:89053919-89071419 GCF_006345805.1 Octopus sinensis
TTGTGTTTGCATCTTATTGCAAACATGTTAAAGATAGTTAACCATGTATGTATGTATGTATGTATGTATGCATGGTTGGTTGGTTAGATGGATGCATGTATATATATATATATATATATATATATATATATATATATATATATATATATATATATATATATATATATGTATATATATAAATATATGTAGGTATGTATTTTTCTTCGAGTTTAATTTAAGTTCTTGAGAGTGTTT
The DNA here is from genome assembly GCF_006345805.1 of Octopus sinensis. Lineage (NCBI taxonomy): Eukaryota > Metazoa > Mollusca > Cephalopoda > Octopoda > Octopodidae > Octopus > Octopus sinensis. The sequence continues at coordinate 89,054,154 of NC_042998.1, forward strand.
AAGTCAGTCGCTAACAGAGCAATAAGACTTTTTGAGTCAAAAGAATTCCTGGTGTTTGTGAATATGTGGTTGAGTTGGTGTGTTGGTTGAACTGTAGGTGCTCACACCAAATATGTGCAACTATTCACATCTGAGTCTCATATGAAGAATTGCTGGAATGTCTTACAAATCTTCACTGTGCCACTAATAAATTAGATTTGGAGAATCCGCGTCAGTTTCCTTTGCGCTTTTCCCGTGAAAGCGAGTATTTCTAAGTTTTTGTGCAAATTCGTTGGTACATAACGTAATGCACCGATGACGATAGGTACAAATGAGAATTCATGGTCAGGGTACGAGAGCTGTAAGTTCCGCATTAATTCGCCATAAGTGTCCTCTTTTCCCTGGACTTTTGATTGTACATTCACATCCGCTGGCAGCAACCTGTATATCAATGTCTAACTTTTTTTTCCAATATCAGGTCTGTTGGGATGTCCCACCAGTATTCTTTGTTTTTAAAAGTGTGAATACTTGCTAGTTCTGACATGCCTTTGATGTATACGTCAGAGCAGTCCTTCCTGTGATTAGCATTGTAAACGGGCTTTGCGACTATATCATGCCACAGGGGCAGTTAGTATTTCGTAGACGTTTTGAGGTATTTTGTATGTATGTCATTATTCAGTTTTTTTCAAGATTTCTTGCCAATAGAGAAAGAACCTGTTTCTAACCTTGATCCAAGGTTCTTCGCTGGATTTCAACATCAAAACAGGGTATTTTTGTATGTATGTATGTATGTATGTATGTATGTATGTATGTATGTATGTATGTATGTATGTATGTGCAGATTTGTATGTTTCGTATAGTTTTATATCTAGACATGCTCATATATATTTAAATGATAAACTTCGGGAAAGTTCTACAGACTTTTACAGTTCCAGCCATGGATTGGATCTGTAATCTTTGAATTAGCTTTCTCCTTTCTGGTTTTGAGAAGCCAAATTTCTCAAGATTGGTATTTAGGCAATGTGTTACATATCCCAGGGCCCTAATAGTTACAGGTATAAACCTGGATAGAGTAACTGCAGATTTCTCAATAGTTCAGCGTAGATATTCTCTTTTTCACTGGTCTTCAGCTTTATGTTAACATCCGCTGGGCAGCTAATTTCTATAAACGTGCACAATTTCTCTTCTCCATCCCAAATCATTATATCAGGTCTGTTGTGCTTACATTTTATTGAGGTCTTCACTGGTACATTCCACCAGTACTCCTTCTTATTATGAGTGGCTATGGCTTCTACTATATTGTGAGTTCTTATTTCTTTGTCCTCAGGATTATCCTTCCGACGGATTTCATTATAGACTGTCCTAGTTACAACGTCATGTCTCATCAGCAGATAATACCGTGATGACATTTTCGGACACCTGCTTATGATGTGGGCGATATCTTCACTGTAAACTCCGCAAAGTTTGCATCGGTTGTCATATTTTCCTGCATCTCTGTCCCTTTTGTGCATCAGGTACTTGGTTGATATTTCCTGTTCATGGACTGCAAATGCATACTCTTCAAAGCGGGAGGTAGCAATCCGATTATTCGTCCATGATAAACTGCTTTGATGATCAATGTTACTATCATCACGGAGCTTTCTACTAACATATCCACGCATAGTCTTCTGCTCATATAGGCTCATCCTTCCCTCTGATGATATACTGCGGTAGAGTCGTGCGACTTCTTTGGGTATGTATTCTAGAGTGTTGCTCAAGGAGCTGCTTTCCAAGTCTTATGATGTTATCAACCTCATGTATGCAAACTTGGTGAAGGGATGCACTTCGACACTTGGTGGTTAAAAGATGTTGCCGAAGGGATATGAAGCGACATTGAAAGGCATTTTGGATCGATGTTAAACCTCTCCCACTTGTTTTCGTTTTAGGTAGACGCGGACTACGTCACTGTTTATGTGGAAATTATGCATGCTACTTAGTATTTTTCGGGCTTTCAAATCAATGACTCGGATCTCGTCAAGCGTCCAATTAAACAGCCCAAAGGTTGGTATGAGTACTGGCACTGCAAACACATTGTGGGCCACTGTTTTATTGAATGCAGAGAGTTCTGAGGTCCAAATTTTCTTTATTAGGCTGTAATATTCTTTAGTGAGACGCGTTTTGTTACAGGTGCCATTGTAAGATATATTTTCATTCACTCCTAGATACCTGTAACATTCCTCGTCAAATACAGGGGAAACAGTCAAATCATTGATGGAGATGTTACTAGTCTGGTTTATAGTTTTCCTATGACAATCATATAACAACATTTACCCTGACCAAAATCCAACCTTACATCCTTTGAGAATGTTGTAACTAGGTCAAGGCGCGTTTTCATCTCATGCATATTCTTTGCATAAAGTGATCCACAAAGAAACAGTGTGTAATTTTGGTATTTCTGTTTCCTTGTGAGCCAGTGAGATATCCTTCTGACTTCCTTACATGAATGACAAGGGATTTACAGAAAGTATAAACAACATCACAGAGAGGCTGTCTCCTTGGAATATGCCTTTGCGATATTGTATGTATTGCGAAGCAAATTTTCTAAATTCGTTTCGCAATAATGAAGTCCCAGATTCGACTCGATGTTTGGCATCTCGGGAAAATATCTTCTAGAATAGCTTCGGCGACCTAAACCTTGTGAGTAAAATTGAGAAGACGGACACTATGTGGAAACCCGTCGAATACGATTTAAAATCTATCTTTTACCATACACAGTCATGTTTATTCTGCCACTTATACACTAAGTCAACGTAGTTGATGAAACTGAATGCTCATCGTCGAAATCGACAGAAATCCATTTCCTTTTGCGTTCTTTTATAAATATGTGTATTTATGTGTTTGCAAGATTTATGAATGCATATACCTGTTTACTACAGCGATCAATCGAATTAATTGTTCATTATAAATTCATACTGTAGGCGTGCTGAACTCCCGTCATTTAATAACAAAAGTAAGGACAACAAGAGCAAACAGAAATAGAACGAGAGCTTTAGGTAAAGTCGGTTACCTCAATTTCAGATAATACCGTATAAGTCTGAAAAGTGACGTAGACATCTGTCGAATTTATTAGGAGGGAGGTCTTACATATTCACTGTATTTGGCCTTGTAACCTTTTGTATAAAACTGGCTTTTTATCAGTGAAACCGGAGTAGTAGTAGTATCTATCTATCTATATCTATCTATCTATCTATCTATATATCTATCTATCTATCTATCTATCTATCTATCTATCTGTCGGTCTGACTATATATATATATATATATATATATATATATATATATATATATATATATATATATACACACACACACAGAAAAGGAAAGAAAGAGAGAAGATTGTAGATGATAATAGGTGTGACCAAGCCACGAGTAAGTGTTTACCTAAAAGATAAGAATGGAGTGACCAAGTACATACCGTTAGCCAAATATAAAAGGATTTATCTGAGTAAAGCAATCGTGAGTTACAAACTTTTCCTGCTCACTTAGCGGTGGTTAAAGTGTGTGTCGCATATAATAGAAATTATTGCTGTTGTCGATGATAATGATGACTTAGTTATTGTACTATTTAGCTGTTTATTTAAATAATTTTGGGGTTCAGATTAATTTTATTGTAAAATATAATATATCAACTATTAACTACAGATTAGCAAGTTAATTGAGGGTTTGTGCCCTGTTATGAAATCGTTTCAATCTCAGTGACCTTGTTACTATGACAGTAAATAGTTAACAGGAACGACAGTTAACCATAATAGACAACAGGTAGCCCACTTTAAGAGGTATGTTTCATGAAATTTTCAGTTCATCTTTCAACTAACCGCTTAAAATTATGACAGTAGAGCTGCGAAAGTGCAGACGGTTGTATATACGATGTCAAAACAAAAACTGCAACAAGAGGAATAACTCAGAGAGACCAATGGTTTGAATTTCAGCAACAAAAACGATTAAGGACGTATTCGACCCCGTCCAAGATAAATTCTTGATTTATTGACATAGACTTCGCTTCGACTGTCCAACACATACCTGGTGGCAATTGTGACCGACTTCGAAAGAAAAGACGAGATATTCTCATGAATTCATGAATCAAGGGTTCTCTGGAACTGATATGTCGTTAAGGAAAAGATATTTTATCGGTCTGTCAGTCTGCCTACCTACCTATTTATCTATCTTTTTATCTGACGGTGCTTACCTATGTATGTACTACCGATAATGTTTACATTTTTAAAGCTGCCTTCAATTCGAAATTTAATCTTTACATATGCTATGCCACACCACATCAACAAATAGACTTCACTCAATTTGCATATATGTCCCACACTGGTGAATTAATTAATTTCCAGGCGAATCGAGTGAAGGATACTAAGGAGCTATAACTATAGCGAAATATCGACATCTCTCAATCCCGCTCACCTCAAGCGAGTTGTCTTGCCTGTTTGGGACATTTAGCGTTCCTTAACACACAGTGTCGAGTAGAGAGGTTTCCCAGGATGCTATCCCGCGGAAAATTGACGTATAATCAAAACACATGCACAATGTATGTGCGATTTTCGATATATAAATGAATTGTCACAAAGTGCTAAATGTCGTAAAAAACAGAATTATGCAAATGTACAAGAATGCATTTCAATATACTCCGGAACACCAAACATGTTGATATAAAATAAAATATCTGTTCAAGTCGAGTACTTAATATCAACAAATCCACTAGTAATTTAAATCTGTGTTCCAGTTTCGATTCTTAATTGTAAACAGAACCCTTTGCTTCAGTCAGGTCACTAATATTCCTGAGAAAAACCTAAATGTTACAACTTTAATATACTTTTCACCCCTGGGACCAAGATAACTGATCATCTGTTGAATACCGATGATTAGAAATTGACAAAAATAGCTCACAGAGATAATAAAGGGACTAAAAAGCTATAAAAAAAGCTTAAAGTTACAGATATTTGACACTTGACTATTTTATCCTGCCACTCCCCATTTGTAAACATAACAGATTGATGAAGTTATGTATGTAGTCTTGGATTGTTGAGAATACAGGATAGCGAAGGAAAAGTTTCAGCTAAGAGAGTTTGTAAACAATCTTTTTTTTTTTCACGCCTCTTAATATCTTTCAGACATGCATACGCTTTTCGAAATCTCATTTTTCTAATAAATCTGTAGTCTCGCGCTTAAGTAAAACAGTTACGGAATTCCAATAATTTTTATCATCTTGATTTAATAAAGAGATTGGATATTATTCTAGCAGCTGTCCAAGGGATCAGATTATCATTCAAAAGGTCGTTGATTCGTATGCCGTCTCTAGTATTACGTTGTATTCATATCAAATAATTTAGCCACTACAGGATAATTTACCTGGCTTCTTAGGTAATATGAGGAGGTACAGCACCATGCTGATAGATGCCGGAGCACTGTATAATTAATTAGCGTTCTGCTAGATTGTAAGGCTGAGTTTAAAGCATTCCATTTCTTTGAAAAGAGCAACGGTAAATCACTTCAGAAAGAAAACTCCCATCGAACATGTTTGCATACATGTAAATCAGTAAGATCTAAGTATCTTGGACATGGATATAGTATAACACTAGGGTAGGATAAAAACCTGGGCCTTTTAGTTAGTAAAACGATATCCTCACAACGTACTTGTCTACAACACTGCTGGAAATTCTATGCCTTGTTGAGGGGCATCAAAGACTTAAATAAAAAGGAAACCGACGCCTAGCATCGCTAATTATTCGACCCTTTCAATACAAGTTAAGTGAAATAGCTCCAGCTGAATTATGACACTGTGCTGCAGTTTTGGCTTGCTGACAGATTATTTCTAATACATTGATAATCATATGATAATGTAGACAAGAAATACTGATCACATTTAATGTTAAAATATAAAACAATTAAATTTGCTAGGAGAAGTTGATACGTCTTAATGTAAAACAATATAATTTTCTTGACTTGTATATTTACTTGCACAACCTGATATTGTGACTAATCGACAAAATATCAAAATTGCAGCTTTGTATAGAAGGAAATCAATATTGTGCAGGTGGCAAATAATATAAGAAAAAGAAATGGCAGTTGTTTAAAAAGTGTTTGTTGTGCCACGTTTTCATTCCAATATAAGCAGCCAAATATATCACAAAATATGGATTCCTAACTTTGGCACAAGTCAATGTGTAGAGTAATCACTGTTGGATAGTCACTGGTATTTCTGTCGACTCTAGATAAGTGAATGGTTACTTTAAATTCGGTAGGGTACAAGCTCTGAATTTGATAGGACAGACAAATATTGCAGAGTTTTCCTAAAAAGGCAAACGCACACACACACACACACACACACACACACACACACACACACACACACACACACACACACACACACAAACACACACACACACACATGGAAAAAGAGAGAGGATAAGTGAGAGAGAAGGAGAAAGAGAGAGGGATGAGTGTGTGTGTGTGTGTGTGTGAGAATGAGAAAGAGGCTTCTTGTGAGGGAACTGTGACTTAGTGAAAGTAATTTCTAGTGAAAGTAATTTCTATCAAGATGTCCTGAAGTAGCAGTTCTAGCTCTTTGCAACACTTGTGACAATACAGACTGCCCAGCTGTGACGGTTCTATGGTGGAATCCTTATCCTTGGGTATCGGTGGCGCGGTGAAAGGCGACTTGTATGCATAAATAGCCGATATATTTCCCCCTAAAAACGTTGCCCGGACCTGCGCATACTTGTGTTGACTCATGAACCCTGGCCCGTGGAGATCATATATAAAGACATAAGCGAATTTTAATGGCTTCAATCAACAACTATAACTACTATGTACACTGCACACCCATCCGTAAATAGATTTCTTTTGCCCTAAAACAAAGGTTCTCAACCTATTTGGTCAAAGGCTCCCTTTTGACCCTTGGAGTCACAAATGCCACCATCCAGAAAATATTTTTACTTTCAATATACTACTTATTTTAGTATCAGCAGATAATTATTAAAAAATAAAGGACGTCGTTTTACATATGCGCTTGTACGCAGTCGGGAGTGAATTGAAAGTTTGATAATTGCATTTATTTCCACCATGCGACACTTATGAGATAAACGTGTCGTCTTATCGAAAGAGTGCTCTTTAGTACACTAAATGCCGATGAAATCATTTCAAACCTTTCCGATTTCCCTTATCAAAACAGCTAGAATTTGTATAAGAAGGCTTTCGTCTACTTGAACTATATATCGTATAAATGCACAGCTGTCTGTCTGCTAATATTGCTGATGGACTTGTAGTAGTATGTCACTGGCATTTCACATGTAAAGTCCAAGATTATGTGACAAAGTGTAAAAACATCAACTGATTTACTTCCATAAAAATATTAAAATTTATTTGGAAACTATAAAGAGAAACGAATGGTAGATTCGGACTGTCCATATTTTAAAACCACGAACTAAAAAACAGAAAAAAATTGTGGGACTGGGAGATTTTTCTTGATGCATAATCATATCAATTCCATTATGCAGAAGACAGAATCGAAAACATTTTGTAAAAATTCGTAAAAATACAAAAGTTATGAAGTGTTTTAGCACATGCTTACATCATAATTCCGCCCATTTATATATAGCACAAGTAAGACTCAAAAGAGATCTAAGGAAGAATGTAACGATCGAGAAGGTGAGTGACAATCACCTTTTTGTGTGCACAGTCTGTGGCAGACCATACCTGTCTTTTGCGGGGCTCAAATCTCATCTGCGAACGCATGGAAAACAAACCTACACCAACTATTCTGCTTATATGTCTGTGCACACCTTTGAATGCAGTGTATTCCAGAAGGTTTGCAAATCCAACAGAGGCCTCAAGAGACATTTTAAGATCCACAAAGAGCAGAACTTATCTGCAGCTCTTGGTGTTCCAAATCGGAGGCGCAATCTATGTAGGTGTCTTTTCAGAACATTGTCTGGTTTAAAAAGCCACATCAGACGCCATGATGGTGCTAAGGTGTAGGTACAGTAGGTGGTCAAAATTCTGTATAAGGAGTAAAAACCACCATATTATATATCTATATGTACACACACATGTCTGTGTGTTTGCTAGTGTCTGTTTTTCCTTTAGTTTCTGTTTTACTTGAGCCAATGAGGTACTCTGTGTGGTTGTTCAATTTGCTAGAAATAACAGTCAAATCGCCTTCACACTATGCTCTTGTTAGAAAATGTTTACTCCTTTCCATCATTACGATTAAAATTAATATTTTTGATTTTGTTCGGCTCTATGAATTAAATTTTTTTAATGCTTCTATCAAGTGCTTCATACAGAAAATTGGAAAATCCTGACCAAAAACAGAGAAATTCGAAATTAACAAAAGATATAAAAAGAGAAAGAAAAGGTTCTGTTTTTAGCTGGGGTACAGTTTTATAATTAAAACAAATTTAAATTTCAGAACATAAGACTTACCACGTTATCTGGTAACGTTACCACGTTATCCGCAGTTAAAATGGGTACACAACTTAAAACAAATGTGTGTGCGTGTGTGTGTGTGTGGGGTCTTTAATAGCCAGGGGCCAATTTAAGTTCAATCGCAGAAAGGAATTCAAAGCGGCAACACACAATCATATACATAAAAACACACCCATATATACAAACACAAATACATACCTATCGGCCACTCCCAAAAGCCAGTTTGATTCGAAATTCTGACCACCATTCTTTACATATTTACACACACACACACACACACACACACACACACACACACACACACACACACACACACACACACACACATACACACACACACACACACACACACACACTCACACACACATACACACACACACACATACACACAGAACATTTCGCTTTTATTCATTACTTTTTTCTTTTAATCATCTGTCACTATTCATCTATTTTTAGTATTTGTTTTTGCTTTGGGGGTTTCATTTTAGGGACACCAGTTACACATGATTCCAGGAATTTGCTTGGTGTCGTCAAAGTGAAAATAGTGTTTTAAGTTTTTGAAAATTTGAAACAAAAAGGCATGGTGTTTTTAAAACTAACAGTCGCAGAGATGTGAAAATGTGGCTACTACTCATTAATTTCAAATTAAACTTATCAAAGACGAGGGTCTTCCACCGCCCCCAAGCGCCCTCAAGTCTCTTAACGCCCCCTAGTGCCCCTTTGTTCCAAAATGCCCCCTCGTGCTCCGAGTGGCCTCTTGGCGGGGAGGGGGGCATATGGCCCCCGTTTAGAACCCTTGCCCTAAAACAATCGCCAATCAAATAAATATGCCATCTTCGTTCCAAATTAGTTCAAATGTTATGCTCGTGTGGCGTCATTTTAGTTTGCATGATCTGACAAACACACACACACGTACAAGTGTGCGTGTGTATGTATAATACATATATATATAAAGCCACACACATACACAACACACTACATACATACATACATACATACATACATACATACATACATACATACATACAGAACATATGCATTATAATATATACATATATAAATACATACAAGTACATACACAGATATATGACGTAAATAATAACTTATCGTCAACGTACATGAACTATTAAGACGTCAACAAATCGTATGAGCGTCGTTTTATCTCGAAACTTCATAACACTAACAACATCATGCTGGCCTTAGGCTTATATAATAGCCGTAGGGAAGCTCTTATGACATCTGTAAGACTTTTCCAGCGATAGGAGTGTGATCTATGACACAATCACATAGCTTTAACATTATTGAATGTGGTGGTAAGAGATTAGACATATTCAAAAGAAAGCATGGTACGTAGTTGTTCAAAGCCAAATATACTCACGAACAGGCACATACAGACACACACACACACACACACACGCATACACATATAAATACATATATACATATATACGCATTCAAATATGCTTGTATGTTTGTGTGTTTGAGAGCGGTTGTGCAGCATATGTATTAGCTATTCTTATTGACACAAACATTTGTTGTTCGGCAACATTTTGTTGGTAAAAATTAATTTCCACCTACTTGCACGTGTGCAGACATTTATCCATGGCTACAGAAATTAACTTTTATAACAGCATCAGCTTGCAAGACAGGCTCAGTTTTCTTTTTATTGTTTAATACTTTTAGAAATTATTAAGTGTTTGTTGTCACAAGTCAATCAGACTTCCGGTTTTTATTTTTATCATTATTTCTCTGAAAGTAGTTTGTGGAGTATACTTTTCTCTTACATTCGTTAACTCCTACAAGAAATACTGCATTATTAAAAGAATCTCTTTTTTAGTACCACCTCCAAGCGAAGAATATTTGGAAAGAGTCCATAATCTTTGGAGGAACAGACATTCGGCAAATATCTAATCTTCTTTCTCTCTCTCTCTTACCTATTTACACACACATCACGTATATTTATACATAAGCGAAATGCGAAAATGTTCTTTCAGTCAGTTTTCTAATATTTCGTCATCCTGTTTATTCACTAATAGAACCGAATCGAAATGAAAGACGACTTCCAAGACAATCTCTCTCTACACCGGCAAACACTGTTTAGCATTGATTTGTCCGTTCAGATGCTAATTTATCTTGATAAATCTTTGACCCCATTACCATATATTCCTCTAGTTTGCTACGCGTCACTTAGATTTCTCATAGCTAACTGATACAAAAATGTTAGCGCCGTTCGCAGAGTTTATCGTTGTGTTCTTATATCGCAGACCAAGCTGGATTCCTCTCAGCCTACTTCAGAAGTTTGTGCATATATTTTCACACGATCTTATTAATTTTGAATAAATAAAGACCAGGTTATGTTGTGTCCTTTACTTGGGTCTGCTTTACTCATTTTCGGCGACCTTTAAGAAAGGCTCGAATGTCGTAACTCTTTGCTCAAGTCTACTAATTTAAGATCTCGCAGCCACCACTGCACGGTACCTCAATGATGGAACTAAGTAAAAGAACAAAAGAATCTGTAAACATTCATCAGAATATTGTAGTGAATGTTATTGTTGTTGTTGTTGTGTGACCCTAGGTGTGCCTCTAACAGAATAAACCTAGAAATGAAAGTATTCTAGCCATGAACATCTCGTCTCTTTCTACAACAGGAACTAAACTTTATACTGTCCTGTGGGCCCTCACATTTTCTTCTAAGATGGTAGGGTATTGCTTGAGAGGGATTTAGCTGCTATTTCAAGCAAGTTGATAGTCTACATACAAGATCCCGTACGGATTTGTAAGGAGAAGTTATAAAAGACGGGAAAGTTTACAGCTTTCATGTTCAGGTTTCACTGCTATAATTCCCCTTCCTCCTTCTCATAATGATCATCACCATCAACTTACTACTACTACTACTACTACTACTACTACTACTACTACTACTACTACTACTACTACTACTACTACTACTACATACTTTAGATAACCCCCTGGACTCAGGTGGCGAAGATGTAATAATGAATTCGGGATATTTTATCGCAATGATATATTCGCAATGATAGAAGAAAATAATTAGATAAGACAATGTTATATATATATATATATAATATAATATATATATATTATATATATATATATATATATATATATATAATATATATATATATATATATATATATATATACATACATGCATATACATACATACATAACAAAGAATTAGATCAGATGGATGAAAGATATGGGCGTAGAAACTGGTTGTCAGATTTGAAGAATGTGTTCTGTTTGACTGTTGTCTTTGGGTAGTGGTTGCATCCGAATTAGATTCTTGGTAAAGAATAGATGATATTTTAACTATCTCTTACCCAAAATTCGTCATTACAGAAATTGGCTCATAAATTCAGTTAGTAGGGTAAATTACCTCCGCCTTAGTGAAGGCAGAGGCATTGTTTTCGGTCGCGTTTGTTTGTTGGTTTGTCTGTAGACAAGATATCTCAAGAACTGCTGGAAGGATTCGGATGAAACCTTCAGGGATGTTTGGCCTTGTGACTGACACGAACTGATTAGATTTTGGGATCGATCCAGTACCGGAAAAGGATTTTGGATTATTTTTCCCGTTTTTTTTTTTACTTAATTTTTGAGAGGTCGGGTTCATTTTTAGTATTCTCGTTTGTGAGAACAGTCGAGTTTATTTCAGATATTCTCATTTTAAAAGTCATCTTTTGCTAATCATTGAGAGGACATTGGTTTTTCCTCAGGTTGTTAGTAAGTTATTCTACTGGTACTTTTCATAGTATTAAGACGTGTAAGGTTTGTGCTGAAATTTAGTGTCGCAATTTAGTGTCGCAATTTTGTGCCGTAATTTTGTGTCGTAATTTTGTGTTAGTGTTCGTTTTGTGAACTGTTTTGCTGCTTTGTGGTAGCTTGTTTTGGAAAGTTGTACGAGGATTGCAGCTCTTCGGAGCTGTCATCCTCGAAGACGAACTTGTAAAATGTATTAAAGAAATGGACAAGAAAATGGAAGAAAAGAAAAGTTTTTCAAAATTTGCAGAGGCACAGAATAAGGAGGTAAATTTAACCAAGTTAAAGAGTTACAAGAAGATGTTAAATAGAGTGCGTGGCGATGTAAAGTTGACCCCTCCTCAAGGAGTCATGAAAGTTAAGCACGGAAAGACAATTATTTACAACGTTTATTCTACAGAAGCGAAGAAAACTGAAATTATGCCAACATAAAATAGAGAAGTCTTTGAAAGCTATCTGGCAAGATATTACGTATCTTGTCAGGGAGGTAAATTTGGTACAGTGGAGGTTCGCCTCAGAGAGACAGCCAAACCAAGACAATATTCAGCAACTCCGTTAAGAACTGAAAGTATGGTACTTCTACCCACATACCTTGGAAGGTGAGATTCCAAGGTTAGGGTAGAGGGGATTCTGCCCGAAATTGATGTGGCTTGAGCGGCTACTGTACTTCTCGGTAACGAGGATAAAATAGTAGTCCTCCAGGTTACTTTGACTGAAAATACCAATAGGAGAGGACAAACGTTAGATATGATCATTCAGGGATCACAAGAAAATTTGGAAAGTATGGCAGAGACAGTTACAATTGAGGACACGATCTTGAGAGTGAGGGTGGAGGGTAGAATCTCTCGATACTTTGAATGTTGTCTAAAGGGTCACATCAGAGTGGACTGCCCTTCACCGACCAAAAAGATGGAGGAGACCCAGGGAAAAGAACCACAGGAGGAGCAAGTGAATAGGGAAGAATAAAAAATACTAACAGAAGAAAAGGACAATGAAAGGGAAGCCAACGATAAAAGAAGCAAAGGAAAAAGAAAAAAGTCCCATAACCGCCCCACAACTACCCATACTCTCTTCGTCCTACTCTTCCCCTACAGAAACCAAACTTTCCCAACTCCTTCTGACACAGGAAAAAGAAAAATACAAAAATTCTCAAACTCCCTCCTCACAGACAAAAAAAAAAGGAAAAATGCACAATTATGTTTGACGATTGTAACGAAAAATTGTGTACAAAGATAGCATCTTGGGAAGATTACAAATCAGTAGGAACAATGGATTATGATAACATTAAAAGTTGGCATTGTGTTTTCTACAAATGAACAAAGGGAGAAAATATTAAGTTATAAAAGTGGATATAGGGTTTTGGAAGTGGAATTAGATAGGGACAGACCATTCGTATTATGAAGATTTGATAGAAAATTATGGGGTAGATATTTTAGAGGGAACAAAGTATAAAAAGAGTTAAAGGTACAAATGAAGTCACTCGGAGGTGGGGCCGAGTAGCTTCATTACATTTTTTTCATTTACATTTGTCATTTCATGCTTCTCATACGTTGTGCTATTTCCCCCCTGTTTTGTGTCCTCACGTAATGTATTGTCCCCTCTGTGGGTAATAAAGAGATTAGGATGTTGGTGTTGTCTTGGTGGAGGATTGCGCTCTCTGAGTGCTTTTGTTTGTATTTTTTATTTCACTAAATTTCTCAGAAATACACACATAATTTAAACGTTTTGATATGTATTCATTTCTTTGATATTATAATCTAACTACAGGCAGAGGTATGGCATTGAAAAAAAAAAGAAGTCTTACAGTGGTTAATTTTTATTCTCTATGTGGATTAACAGAGAAGCGTTTGAACATCGGAGTAAGTTCCTTGAACTGTTTAACTATGACACTTCACGTTCTGAGTTAAGATACCACTGAAGTTAACTCGCCTTTTATTCTTCCTATATCGATAAAATAAACTACTAATCAACGACCGAAATTGGTTTATAATGCAACCATAGATGTGAATGGAAATGATAACTTTGACTTATGTTATTCAGCCGTTTGTACTCCATCCCACTCCAGTCTGTTACACTGTGCAACTGTGACAGAACTAATCAAGACCAGTTTGCTGAGAAGAGTGGATGCAGTACTGAAATCAGACTAGATGAACTATAAGAGCCATCGAATATTTTCTGAATTCGTGACAATCTCGCTAATTTAATTTTCCATTTTTATTTTAGCAAACGTTGGATGTCTATTATTGATTGCTGCTATGGTTCAAATACCATCTAAATATCATTAGGCACTCGGGCTTCTGTATCAGGATATTACATCAAAAATAATTACTTCAGCTTCTTGTTTTAATCCTTATCCGCTCTAAGGTGTGTATTTTCACTAATTTAGTTTTTTAGTTCAAATCTTGTTCGGACCAAAATTGCCAACCATGATTCAGGAACTGAACCATGATAGCCAATTTTGGGCTGATAGGATTTGAACCGGAATTAATTCCTAGAATAATGCATTTTTGGCTATTTCCAATTTTTTTTTGTTACTTGTCTTTGTGAACAGAGAATAAATCAGTCATGATGGTGATGAGGGCCGATGTCCGGACTGGCTCTTTTGTGAACCCAGTCCAGTAGTTGACTTGTGACTTGTGTCATTGAGAACTGATTAATTCATTGATGAAATAATTATATAGTTATTACAATGTCTTACTGGTATCTGGGTAAATGATCCATCATTTTGAATATCACAGAAAGCATTCTGCTGTGCAAGAGAACAAGAAATGTACCACTTCGTGTTTGATTAAGGTGTAGACAGATATATCCATTGACAGGGTGGGGGGGGGGGAGAGAGAGAGAGAGAGAGAGAGAGAGAGAGAGAGAGAAAGAGAAGTGGGAAAGAATGGACGGAAGATAGGGGACAGGAAGAAAAAGATATATATATAGAATAAAGAGATGAGAAAAGAGGCATCAAGTAAAAACTTATGGAGTGTGATTTACATCTGGGATGGATCAGGAGTTCTAAGAGAATCAAAGACCGTATCATTGAGGATATGAGAGGAAAACTGAGATATGGGTGATAGGGTGTAGGGAATGAATATCATCCATTTGAATGATTTTCCCCAAAACCGAAATGTAAGTATACAGTTTCAAGTGGAGAAATTGAATTACTCTTGATGAGAGAAATGTTAATGTTCATCTCCTTTTTCTATATATATCTTTCTCCTTCTGTCCCCTATCTTCTTTCCATCTTTTCTCACTTCTCTCTCTCTCCCCACTCTGTGTCACTGGATATATCTGTCTACACCTTAATGGATTATACTTGGTTAAAGTATACGTTTAATATTTTGAGGTGAAAGTCACTTTGCGTCGAAAATTTGACCTTGAGATGTTAAAAAGCTTCAGAAATTATTACTGGTATCTGTTATGCAGAGACACTTCGAGGTAATTAATTTGCTGAAAAGGAAATGACAGATTAGTCTATTTTACCTACATAAAATAAACCCAAGTAACTCATACTTATTGGGGAGGAGAAATGAGCTCTCATAATCTTCGTACTTTTCTTCGTGAACACATCAATGTAAATAAAATACATTCCTTGAAAAGTAATGTTCAAAATGAATGGTGGGATCAACGGCTTTTAATATTTTTAGATCTATTTTCCGCTTTAGTTCAGAAGAAGGTTAGCAGGCCTGAACTTATCAACCCCACGCGACTGAGAAATCTGGGATCATTATTTTTCAACTTGAACATTGGTAGGTCGAAAACTGCAGGTCGGGCGTAGACACAGTGAGAATTTCGATAGCATGACATTCTGAGAAGAAGGGATTGAGCGAAGTGATTAGTGCATGGCTTAATAAAAAGAACTCTATGAGCGATGAAAAAAGGGGAATAGGACATGGAGCGTTTGAGTCTAGAGATGGGTGGGTTTTGCTAATTCTGGTGGTTTTCTTATAAGAGCCGTGAAGATGTATTTCTAAAAGCAATAGTGCTGATATAAACTGACAATGTAGCAGTAATCTAGTGTCTGAATAACAAGAGATGTATAGAGAGCTAACAACTGCTTTAAGGGTTTAGTTAAGAGTGAAAAGTTAGAGCCTGTTTCCAACTTTAAAATCATAAAGTTGATAAGAAGATAGAAGTTATCTTTACACCACTGACCTGGCCTAAATGCTTGAAACAGAGAAAGTATACCACTCATGACACTCAACAGGGCTAAGAGCTGGTGATAAAATAGGCGATGAATTAAAACTACCACTCCAAAAACTGGAAGTCCCTCGGACAGTTTACACATAGTTTCTGTCTACCAAATTCCCCTTACAAGATATTGGTCGGACCGAAATTATAGTTGTATATAATTTTCGAATGTATCGCAAAATGGAATCGAACCCAAAAGCACACAGTTAACCATGCAGCTATATATGTGCACATATAATCAACATGTCTGTGGCTCTGAAATATTTCCTGAAGAGGATCGCTAGTGCTTATACAAATTTATTTATATTACTAAATGAACAAGTAATATTTTATTTGCGTAATTGTAATTAGGCTCTTATACGGCAACCAATCATTGGTATCTTAGATAGACAGAAAAAAACTTGTTATGTATTTGAACTCACGAAGCATAGTCTTATCTAGTAGTCATATATCGTACACTTACTGATATTTAGCATCTGCAATCCTGAAATAATCAAGGAATATTTACCTAGATTAGACGACACGGTGAAGATAAACAAATTTCCACAAGAAAGTTCTTACCAATGACGTCACATGCATGTTCGAGAAACGTAACACTATTCCCTACTTTTTCATCCAGATTTTGTGTTTTAGGATGCTTTCTCTGCTAATCTAATTATGTAGATTGTCCACCAGTAAAGACATATATACTCTACTAATGTTTAATGTATCTAACTGCTATTTGATATCTAATCTTGAAATATCCGCGGGATATATATCGTAGAGTTTGCAATGATCTGAAAAGATTGTAAGATCAACCGATATATTACAATATATAAATAGAATTATTCATATTTTTTATGTTATTTTATCTCGTAG
>NC_042998.1:89076419-89121419 GCF_006345805.1 Octopus sinensis
AAATGATGCCATTCCGCTGGCTAAGCGACCAGGCCAACAGAAGAAAGAGTGAGAGAAAGTTATGGCGAAAGGGTACAGCAGGGATCACCACCACCCCCTGCCGGAGACTCGTGGAGGTTTAGGTGTTTTCGCTCAACAAACACTCACAACGCCCGGTCTGGGAATCGAAACCGCGATTCTCCATATATATATACTTCGGCACATGCCTACGTACATAAATATTTTTTCAGTTGCAAGAGCCTACAATAATTAAAAAAAAAAAAAAACAACAAAAAAAAAAGAAACTGAAGAGGTCTTACTAAAAAGCATTGTTTGGGAAAGACTACTGCCAGAAAGTATAATGACTCATTTTAACTATGAAATAAGTCATCACAGAGACAATGGCACTAGGCCTTACCATATTTCTCTGACAATAAATTGTCAACTACCCAATGTAATGGCTCATTTTCGCTCGTTTCCACTCTTGCTCATTCCCTTCTACTTATGATCATTACAAATACATAGATGAAAGCAAACACACATACGTATGAAAACTATCACCCACGCATATTTCTATTCATTTGCTTAATGCAAAACGTACATCTCTACCTTTGTCACACAAATACCACACGTTTTCTGTGACACACACACACACACACACACCATGCTCTTTCTTGCCCTCTCTCTCCCTGTCTGTTTCTATCTGTTTTTTTCCTATGTGTTTCTGTCTGTCTCTCCCTGTCTGCCTCTCGATGAATATATATTATATTGTTATATGAACACACACACACACACACACACACACATATGCAATCTTTTACACACCCACACATATAGACTCATCCATATATGTATACATATACATGGGTGTGTATCGTTATTGCTATATATCACGCTTTCTCACTCTCTCTCACTCATCTATATATACATGAATTAATATATATATATATGTATATACACTCACACGCACACACGCATGAACACACATATATATACATATACAAACACGTATATTGATTAACAAATGGGTGAGGTTGATGCTTACGTATTATCGTTCCCCGTTATGGGACCATATATACATAGATATCCATATATCTTAGCATCTTATGCGTGCGTAAGTGCTCTTGTTATTTCTCACAGGGCTAAATTCACAAGGGTGGGGCTTGGTCAATTAGAAGATTTCTAGTTAGGCGAATATATAGAATAAATTAAACACTGATGTGAGAAATTTTGACAGTAAATATTACCAACAGAAGCAATATACATATCTCTACAGTACTGCACACACACACATACACAAACACACACACACACACATGTATATATATATATATATTATATATATATATATATACCCACACACACATACATACACGACGGGCTTCTTTCAGTTTTCGTCTACCGAATCCACTCACAAGGCTTTGTTTGGCCGACGCTATAGTAGAAGACACTTGCCGAAGTACCACGCAGTGGGATTGAACCTGGGACCATGTTGTTGGGAAGCTAGCTTCTTACCACACAGCCACGCCTATATATATATATATATATATATATATATATATATATATATATATATATATATATATATAATGTAGTTAGGCAAGTCGATCTACACAGAATATTAAATACATTTATATAATAGAAAAAAATGTACGTGTGTAGATATAAAATAGTCCGACTTACAGAATATAAATGATATCAGAAGTTAAATGGGTAGAGTTTTATGAGTCCAACAGCTGTTTCTGGGGGCTTGGTGGTCCTGACTAATGATAGTTACTTGGACCCATTATCCGATAATAGATATTCATATTCTGTAAGTCGGACTATTTTATATTTATACACATGTACATTCTTTCTATTAAATCTATTTAATATTCTGTGTAAATCGACTTGCCCAACTTGCTTTTCATTACAAATACCGGCTCAAGTTTAAATGTCTTGAGTACTTCGAAGTGTATTCTATATAGAGAACACATGTCTAGCACACACACAAACACACACAGACACACACAGACACACACACACACACACACACACACACACACACACACACACACACACACACACACACACACACACACACACACACATCTTAGGTCATCGAGTATGAAATTTGTAGTAAGGTATATGGTAAACTTTTAGAGCTGCTCATTTTGCGCCATGATTATATTTTGACTAATTTTTGTTAGAAAGCTGACACATCTATTTCTTTATTCTAACTCATTTAGCGCTTTATATGATATTTATAAATCGTTTTTTGCTCTTTTTTGTTTAGAGATAGATAAGTCGGACATTCGTACAGTTTCGCCAATGATATTGGCGAAACTACAGGAATTGGAGTTGGAAGTTCTCCATCATCCACCATACTTACCTGATTTTGCCCCCACTGACTACCACTTCAAGAATTTGGATAACTTTTTGACAGGAAAACAATTTAATTCCGATGATGCTGTAAAACTGGCCTTCCAAGATTTTATTGACTCTAGATCGGCAGGCTTTTTCAGTTCCGGTCTGGACAAGCTACCGCTGAAATGGCAAAAGTGTATTGACAATATGGGTGCATACTTTGATGAATAAAGCTATTCCTTGTATTTATAAAACATTAGTAAGCTTTTTTCTTTTCCACAAATTTCATGCTTAACGACCTAATATATATGTACTAAAAAAACCAGTCGTCCCCATTTGTAAAACTACAAAGAAGAGAGTAGATACCCCAATATCAATTGATTTTGCTTTCTGTGCCGAATGGCACTTAAAGCACATGAGCTAGGCTTACAACGTAAACTAATTAAAAAAATATATTTACCATTCCATGCGCGCCTGTTCAGCTGAAAGGCCCCTCGACTTCCAAACGAGCATTAGCGAACAAGCCTTTGGAGAGTTTTAACTCTTCTTTCTAGCAAACAGGTGCATATTGTACCCTGACTTTTAATATATATATATACACACAGAGGATGTGGTGAATAAATTGTCGTCTGTGACTCCCTTCGGTCACGAATGACCATGTGATTGCACCTAGAAATTTATCCTCCGAGGCACATGTCTGGGTAAGATTGTTTATGGATGACCAGCAGTCGCCCATGCCTCCCCTCTCTACACCACCGATGTTATCCAATGGAAAGGCAAAGGCCGATACAGCTTGGCACCATTGACGTCGCAGCTCATTTCACAGACACGTGTACCCTTAACGTTGTTCTCGGGGAGATTCAGCGCGACACAGAATGTGACGAGGCTGCCCTTTGAAATACAGGTACAACAGAAACAGGAAGAAAGAGTAGAGAAAGTTGTGTGAAAGAGTACAGCAGGGTTCACCCCCTCCCCCTTGCGTAGCCTCGTGGAGCTTTAGGTGTTTTTGCTCAATAAACACTCACAAGGCCCGGTCTGGGAATCGAAACCGCGATCCTACGACCGCGAGTCTGCTACCCTAACCACTGGGCCATTGAAAATGAAAAGAACACATTTTAACGGATATATTTACCAAAAGTACATAAAATATCTTGAAATACTAAAGAGTAAATTTATCTAATAAAATCGCCATTGACTTCAACCACGTCTCTAGTCGGCTTCGGAATCTCCTTCAGCTCATCTAGACGATCTCCTTGTTTAAGTTGGTGAATGCTGTCAAAATCCTTGCCTTCAGTTCATCTTTGGTGTTACAAGGAGTTTTGTTGGTCTCTCGCTCATCTGCGCCCCATACATAATAATCAAAGGGGTTGCAGCATGGCGGAGTTAATTGGCCAGATGTTAGGGGTGATGAGGTCGGAGAAATTGTCTGAGAGCTATGACTGGGTTCTCCTGCTTGTGTAGTATGGTGCAGAGTCCTGTTGCCAGACGTAGGGTCTTCCAGCAGCCACCCTTTTGACTCAGGGCAGCACTACTCCTCCAGGCATTTGATATAGGCATCCGTGTTGAGTCTGAGGCCATGTTGGAAGACGAATGGAGGCATAAGGTTGCCAACATTAGTGATCACTCCGAACACCATGATGTTGACTGGATGTTTGATTTTTATCACTCTCAGTACATATCCTCAGATAGCACTGTCCTCAGATTGATACCAAAACACTCTGAAATATTGGACTCATATTGGAGGTTCTGGCACGAATGCCAAGCAGTACAGCATATCTATTACAAATTTCTGGCAGAGATTGCGTCATGATAGTGGTTTTTTCACAGACGGTGCCCAACTGACCCAACTATACTGTGTAGTCGACAAAATCAAAAACAAACAATGCGCAAGTGCAAAATTAAAAGTATAAAATGGCAACAATTTAACCATCACACCCTATATATATATATTTATATATATATATTTGAAAAAATGAATAGAAATTATTAAAGTGGAAAAATGATCAGAAAAGTTATTTCTATTTATTTTTTCAAATATATAATACTGTACCAAGGACTTTTTATTTCCTTTTCTACTAATATATATATATATATATAATATATATATATATATATATATATATATATATATATATATATTTTATTAATAGTTAGGGAATATAAAAATTCCAAGCCAACAGAAAAAAAAAAAATTCAATTTAGCACATTAAATCAAAAATTCACAATATATTCTATAGAATTTAGAAACAAACCGCTATTTAGTTATTCAATCAATACTGAAAAGATATTATCTATAATACCCACATAGAAATTAATTAAATATATTATAATTTATAATTATTAATCTAAAAATCACAAAACAAACCAAACATTAATTTGTAGATATTTTCTGTTTCTGTATTTCAATAACTAATAGCTAATAACTTGGTTTGTTTTGTGATTTTTAGATTAATAAATATGATAATATATCTAATTAATTTCTATGTGGGTATTATAGATATCTTTTCAGTATTAATTGAATAACTAAATAGCGGTTTGTCTCTAAATAAATTCTCTCTCTCTCTCCCCCTCTCTCTCTCTTTATGTATATATATATATAGAAAATAGTAAAAAGTGAAAAAACTACAGAAGGCTTGTTTTAAAAGGTTAAAAAATATATATTTGAGTCAATATGTCTGAAGAATGTTATAAATTTTTTCATACAATGACATAATTTTTGAAGAAATGACCGGTTTCGCGTTCAGCTTTTCAAAAAAACCGGTCATTTCTTCAAAAACTATGTCATTGTATGAAACAAATTTATAACATTCTTCAGACATATTGACTCAAATATATATGTTTTAACCTTTTAAAACAAGCCTTCTGTAGTTTTTTCACTTTTTACTATTTTCTATATATTCAACCACGTGCTTTCACACACCAACTTTCTCACCTATATATATATATATATATATATATATATATATATATATATACACACAATGCATGGATGACATTACGTATGTAGATCCTATTACATGTTCCCGAAATTACTTTTTACATGTTTTGAGTTTTACTTTTCACTGATTGTGGCTTGACAGACAATCTGATCAGGCGTATTTTTTCTGGTTTTGTCAATGCTTCTGAAAATTGGTACTGAGGAAGTTAGCCATATAACCATGTAGTCCAATAATTATTGGTAGAAATTTAAGTTTATAGTTCGGATAAATTACCTTCAGATTTCCCATCTGTTCAGCACACGTTCTCTTTTGCACTAAGTTTATTAACATAATGTTGATATCTGCTGGGCACCTGATTTCAACTATAAGGCATAGTTTCTTTTCTCTGTCCCAAATCATTACTCTTGATTTGCTGTACTTGCATTTTGTTGACGTCTTTACAGGAATATTCCACCAGCATTCTTTGTGTTTAAGTTTTGATATGCTTTCCACATTACTGTAGCTTGCTAAGAATTATCCTATCTACGAATTTCATATTATAATATTGAAACCATGTCATCATATCTAATATGTAAGTATTACCATGAGGATATTTTCGAGTAACAGCTTATGAAGCAAGTGGCATCCTCAATGTTAATTTCACAAAACCTGCATTAGTTGTCGCATCTTCATGATTTATTTGCATCCCTGTCTCTTTCGTGCATCTGGTAATTCGTGGATATTTTCTGTTTCTGTATTACAAAGTGAAAGCTAATAACTTAATTGTTAATACAGGATAGACTAGTCTGTTTGTCAATGTAGTTGTTATTTTTATGCAGCTCTACATCAAAAGGACCTTTTACTGGTATCTACACAACCTTTTCTTCTAATGATGTGCACTTTGTAGACTATCGATTTATTGCATGCGAAAATCTCCGAGGACCATACATTACCTTTCCTGATGTTACATTCTAAACCTTTTTCAGATCCTCATCTATTCGAGATTGCACTGTCTTTGCTTGAATCGGTCTCGCCACCGATCACATTCGTGCATAGCGTTTGCGGGAAGAATAGGACAATAACATGTGGCCATACAGTGTTGATCGAGGAAGGGTTTTCTGGATGACCACCTTTTGTATATTTATGTTGGGATGTCCAGAGGAACGTATTATCTAGGAGTTCTTGCTTATCTCTCCATCAATGTCCAGAAAATGCATGTCTCTCTTTCTCTCTTTCTTTCCCCCCCTCTCCTTTTGTAACGGCACCAGTGATTGCATGAAGAATGCCTTAGCTTAGCCGCATGTTTTATAGATTTTCTACTTCTCCCTCGACAAAATTAAAGAACTCGGTTTCATTGCAATAAAATCCTTTTCCCTTCGCCACCCAAGTACAGCGATAACAAGCATAGATTGCAGTTCCATATCTCAGATACTGTCACCTTCCTACATGATTGGAGAAAGCGATAGAAAATATTGGTCTTCATGTCTATGTCTCAAACACTGAATAACTTTGCTACAATCATAAAGTTTCAATAAGTACAATCAAACACTTTTAGATTTAACAAAGCGATACTTTGGACAGTGTAATCCTTGATATACTAAGATATATGATGGTCACAACAGCAACCATATATCTATTCGATCAGCTTTGACCTTGGTCTAAATGATAAAATATTAACCATGAAAATATCCACCCCAGTACCATCCATCTTTGCCATAAACTATAACCAAAATTGCCATCAACATGAATAATCCTTACATCTTTCTGATTCTTCTGTAACATGTTGACAATTCTGTCCAACTTACGTAACACTCTCCATTGCAACAAACACCACCACAACTGTCAATGCCATCACAATATTCACAACAAATGTCGCCATCTAACAACTATTACCACAGACACTAGCAAGGGAGCATCTACCTGGTCTTTCGATTCACTAGATATTACAGCCAAATTCACCTTCTCCCAAATTGCCCTACCATCTTAGAAGAGGACACATGTAGTCAGTTATATAAAAAGACGGGGTGATTCCAGTTGGGTTGCTTTCATCACGTCTGCTCAGTGAGGGTAAAGTTGAGGACGCAACAGCAATAATGACAG
Source organism: Octopus sinensis (assembly GCF_006345805.1). Lineage (NCBI taxonomy): Eukaryota > Metazoa > Mollusca > Cephalopoda > Octopoda > Octopodidae > Octopus > Octopus sinensis. The sequence continues at coordinate 89,083,763 of NC_042998.1, forward strand.
TATCACACCATAGTCGATAACATGCCAATAATAATCAATAATAAGGACCACATCTACGGCAGCTTCACGGTGATCACAATAACAGTGACAACAAATGCAACTTTCACATCGACCTCACAAATGCAACCTCCTCCCACGTTCATCACAATTTTCACCATAATCTCTTCTACCAAAGCCACCATAATCGCGTCGTGAAGACGACTTCCTTTTCCTCAAAACTTCCATTTTAATTACAATCACTACCATTGTGTCTACCACCATCTCTACAACAACAACTTCCACGATAGTGTCTTACATCATAGCAACTAGCACTACCCGAATAACCACGACAACAATAACCATTTATTCCTCCACCACCATTCCCATTACCATTACCACCACTGCAGTTATTCAACTTACAATTACCACTACCACAGCTACCACCACCACAGCCTACACCTCTATAAGAACGGCCATAACAAATATATACAAACTAAAAATTAAATAACATAGATATGGAAATAGAAAGCAATTAGGAACATAAATAAGCAAAGAACTATAAAAAAGCAGATTTCGTTTTGATATTTTTTCCTTCAAGAATGTTCGTCTACATCTATTAATAACATCTTGAATAAGTATCATTGGATTTTTTCTCTTTGGTTCAGCATAATATTTTTGATTGCTTCTTGAGATTTTTCTACGTATAGATATATTCATATGTATACATGGATACATAACTTAAATACTTCTAGACATGTGTTGGGTTTAACACCACCATCTGGTCCATGGGTTGTCGTGACCTTACATTGCACCGACATACACTACACTTCTCTAAATGCCACAAACTGAAACGAAGCTTGCTGGACATGTTTAATCCCTCTTCTCTAATATCTTTCTAGCGCAGTCCTTAAAGTTAAGGTTAGGGTTAGAATTAGAACTCCCTTTTTTATATATGTTTTTCCAGCAGCCATCGATTAAACGGAACGTTAATGGTATCCACTTGTCTAATCCATCTCGGAAGGCTTTGGCACAGAACCTTTCTTCAGACTAAATCAGTAGCAATCCTTTCTGCTAAAGGCACAAGACTTGAAATTTGGCGGGAGGGGGACTAGTGGATTACAGTGACTCCAGTCTTTCACTGGTACTTAATTTATTGACTCCGAAAGGATGAAAGGTAAAGTCAACCTCGGCGGAATTTGAACTCAGAGCGTAGCGACGGGCGAAATACCACTTATAACATGCAAATTTGCACATTGATTTCTATGAATGTTTATACACGTGCATAGAAGTATATGCATGTGTTCACACAAACAGTATTTATTGCCTATTGTTCTTATGACATCTTGGCAGTTTAGGTTATTAAAAACTCATCATTAATTTAGTACATCGACTTCGTACTTCTGCAACCTACAGTGACGCGATAAGTGGAAAATTACTCCACTGAACATGCTGAACATGTGATTTAATAAGTCACATCTTAAATTAACGTGTTTCTTGGCGTATAAGACGCACTATCAAGAAATTGCCCTGCGTCTAATGCAGCTGTATTACTAATGGGAAGCCACGTGTCGTAGGCTGGAGAGCCGGATGAGCATAAGTCCGCAAGTTACAATAATTGTCACTTATAATAAGATAGCGAAAGCAAGTCAAAAAGTAGCACAGTCTGTTAGCAAACTTACAAAAAAATTGCGTAAGATACGTTGGTAATTATGTGAAGTCATCTCCTTCCTCAACATCCTTAACCTACATTCGAGATGTTTCTTACATTATTTAATGAAAATATTACCTTTAAGAAATATTTTTTGATTGCCTAAATGAAGACTTTTCTTAGAAAGAAGAAGGGAAATATTAACCGCCTGTCAGCTATTTGCAAAGAGTGGAAAAATATTTATTTCTATCTAGCATTGCTCGATTGACTAGAAAGCACTGTTTGAGCTATTGTGATTAGAAATAGTCACCAAACTAAGATTAGCCTTATTGATTTCCGGATGCAAGGAAGGGTAGTTGGGACATATATTCTTTCGCATGGGTATTAACAAATTAAACAGAAGGGCAACCTGGAGTCGAACTCGAATTGCAATTACAGACAACCGAGAGATACTATATATCATATGGCTAAATAATCTCTCTCTTCCTCCTCTTTCTTTCTTTTTTCTTTCTCTTCTTCTTTCTCTTTACATACATACGCACACACACACACACACATATATATATACATACAAACATACAAACATATATACATACATACACATATACATCTATATATTGGCATATATATATGTATGTATGTGTGTGTGTGTATGTGTATTATGTCTGTAATATATGTATGGATACGAAATTTTTGTCGGCATGTGTGTACGTTTAGGGTAATGTTGTACATTATTGCTGAATGTAGCCGTTTTACTAAGTTTTGTTTAGAATAAATTTTGTAAAGCAGGGTTGCATGTTTGTTGTTTCTGTTGAGCCATATGTTTTGGTAAACGTTTCATCAAATGAATTTCATTCGTTATTGCTCACATCTTGCAGTTTTCTTTTTCACTACAACTTTTGAATCGTTTGTTATTCATATCATCTTATTTAGTTTTATATTTATATATTTCTATTTGAATAGCAACTGTTTGATATTTCTTATATTGTCGAGATTTACTTTTGTTAATTAATTTTGACAGCCATTTAGTCCGTTTTATATTCACTGTTTATTTGGACTTTTTTGTGTGTGTATATATTTGACTGCCTTTTGTAGGCGTGAAAGCTTTTAGATTTTCAAGCTGTCTTATTTGAAGTTGCTTTTATTTAAGTTTTCTTTCGACAATCAGAGATTGTTCTGTTTATAACTGATACGATTTCAATAAGAACCAAAGATGTTAGTTTTATCAAAATTTACAAATGTTACCATTTAATTTTATTGTATACCTTTTTAATGGTAGAAAGATGTTGTAACAGAGAATGATACTAAAATGTCCGTTTTAAATCTCACTTTACAAGCAGTTGCTAGTAAAATTAGTATATATGGGCGTTTATTCGTGTATTTATTAGGTCACTTCACAGTCTGGAGAATCTAAGTTCGATCCCAAAGTGTGACACATTGGACACTATGTGCCTTTAACCAAATCCTTATGATTGAAATTTAACAGACGAAAACTGTCGACCCCTTCAGATATGTCTTTGACAGTTGAATTCGGTTGCGATTCATATCTCAAATCACTCAACGCTAATGTTCTTGCAAAAGGACATTCTATTTCTCACACTTAAAAATATAAAAAATTCAGGTATCTAATACACATACACACACACATACATACATATATATATATGTCAATATATAGATGTATATGTGTATGTATGTATATATGTTTGTATGTTTGTATGTATATATATGTGTGTGTGTGTGCGTATGTATGTAAAGAGAAAGAGGAAGAGAAAGAAAAAAGAATAGAAACATGCTGAGCTTTGCAGGACGAGATTTTTCTGAACACTCAAGCGGTTTCGATCCATTTCCCTTTCGCTATAATTCCTTTACTTATTCACGATAAATTAACACTCTTTTTTTCCTAAATAAAAACAATCAAAAGCTCATAGTTACCTTGCTTCATGAAACCAATACACACACACACACACACACACACACACACACCACACACACACACACACACACACACACATACACACACACACACACACACATGCATACACATACTCATACACACACGTATATACACATGTATAAATACAAATATGCACGTCGGATAAATACAGGGCAAATATCCATTTGTTTCACACTAATGAAGTAGATCACTTACTGTTAAGGAATAGCAATCAATAATTGATCAAAAGAGGCTGACGTTTGTTTATCTTATCGGCATTAAGGGACAAAGAGAATGAGCTAAAAGCAAGAATTTGAACCATCACAGATTAATCTCATATGGCTGACAACCTTCTCAAGCATTACAACGTTTTATCCCACCTACGAACATATATATGATATAGATGGACCTGCACCAGTCTTGACGATGAGTATTCTAGCTCTTTGAGCAACCGAAATGCCTAGTTGTTGTATGGATGAGTATTCCATGAACAAATGTAATTCGTCTGCACAATATGCACCAAGGCTGACCGTTTGGATTTACATCCAATCCCACACTCGACGTTCTGTCTCCCTAATTTTACTTTCCTCTGGCATAATCCTAAATATATAGTTACATATTTACAATAGTGTATGTACGTCCCTTATACATTAATACTTATTACTCTTTTTACCCTTTACTCTTTTACATGTTTCAGTCATTTGACTGTGGCCATGCTGGAGCACCGCCCTTAGTCGATCGGGCAAATCGACCACAGGACTTATTCTTTGGAAGCCTAGTACTTATTCTATCGGTCTCTTTTGCCGAACCGCTAAGTAACGGGACGTAAACACACCAGCATCGGTTGTCAAGCGATGTTGGGGAGCAAACGCAGACACACAAACACATACACACATACATATATATATATTTTATATGTAGAATAATACAAACTGGGACAAAAACGTAAAACATTTAGAAGACGATACAAAAAACACGGACGGGACACTCGAAGCCTTCTATCTTCAGTCAAGAACCGGATCATCCTAGCAATTTCGGCTGATTAATCTTGAGATCGCTCCGATCCGGCCAGCCCCAAGGAAAAACTAAGCTACGAGCATTAGATTTCTTGGAAGAAGGATCGAATGTATACGAAACAGGGACAGAAAAACGGACGATGCCACACGAATATAAAATACAAAAAACAATAATGGTAAAAACAGGACAAAAACAGCGGGTGTCTTACGACTAATAAACAGTACAACAAGTTTAGCTGGCGTATTTGAAATAATGCCTTTATCGGCAGACGAAGACAACGATGTTCTCACGGCAGTGGTCGGAGGCCAAAAGGCTGATTTTGACCAGCGGTCACGTGATAGAAGAGAGAGAATATAAAATATATATAGCGACGTCCGTACCCTCGTTGGCCTTATGTAAGTACATATATATATATATATATATATATATATATATATAATATATATATATATATATATATATATATACATATATATATACGACGGGCTTCTTTCAATTTCCGTCTACCAAATCCACTCACAAGGTTTTGGTCGACCCGAGGCTACAGTAGAAGATACTTGCCCAAGGTGCCACGCAGTGGGAATGAATCCGGAACTATGTGGTTGTAAGCAAGCTACTTACCACACAGCCACTCCTACGCCTAGTTCATATTGCTTTATCTTTTACATTCATGTTTAATATTTAACCATTGTTTAGTTCCTTTTCTTTTTTTTCGCTCTTTCAATTAAAACAAATTGTTTTAGAATTATTTTAGCACCAAAACCCTGCGGATATATGAGTGTATCTTTCAAAGATTATTTCATCACAGACGATAACAATGACAATGACAGCAGTTTTCCAAACGGTCCTAAACAGGCCTTACATATTATTAGAAACTACACCTATTACCTACGTAAATTTCTTTCATATTTAGAACAAGCATCTCCTAATACCATTATTATCACTAATTTGTCTTCCTTTCTTCTCTTTTCTTTTTCTTTTATCCTTTTCTATATCATACATTAGAGATTATACCTTTATTCTTAGTGTTATTCTAATAAAAGTTTTATAACAAAAATAAATTATGACAACAATAAATCTTTTACTTGCTTTCAATCATTGGACTGCAGCCATGAAGAATTTTTGTCGAATGAAGCGACTCCTGCACTTATTTGTTCTTTTTATAAATCTGGTACGTATTCTATCGGTCTCTTTTGCCGAACCAATAAGTTATGGAGGCGCAAACACACTAACACTGATTGTCGAACGATGGTAGGGGATCAGACACAGACTAAAAAAACATGAACATACACACGCACACACACATGCGTGCGCGCTCCACGGGATTCTTTCAGTTTCCATCTACCATATCCACTTACAAGGCTTTGGTCGGTCCGAAGCTATAGTAGGTGACATCTGCTCAAGGTGCCACGCAGTGGGAGTGAACTATATGGTTGAGAAGCAAACTCCCTAGCACACAGCCACAAGATGCGAAAGTTGAAGCATACATGTCTGTCTGTATGTATGTATGTATGTATATATGTTTTTAAAAATCGACAGAAAGCGTACAATGAAATTAGTGTAGGGAGTAGAGAATACAACGTTTAGGTCAGAATCGTTTTTGTGGGTATAAAATGTTTACAGGAGAAAAATTAAACAAAGACATCAGAGTTTTACATCCTATATACTTGACAAACTTAAGTGTATATCTATATCTACCAATTATATATATATATATATATATATATATATATATGTATATATATATATATATATATATAATATATATATATATATATATATGTATATATATATTTGTGTGTCACTTAATTTGCTTTCCATATTAGTCACTGTGTAGGACACACCTAAGGCTATTTTTCAGAATATAAAAATAAAATAAGCATTTACAAATGCAGCAAATGACCGAAAAAGTTAGCAAACCCTCCCTCACACATGCTACAGGAGTCGAACCTTATTCTAGTCATAATATGCATAGACCATGTTATCGTTTGTATCTAAGCGTCTGTGAGCATCATAATCTTATAAATTAGTACATATAACAACCTTAAAGGACAAGCTAATAGCATTTACTTCCTCTCGTCTAGCATGAGGTTTCTAATTATACACACACATACATACATACATACATACATACATACATTACATAAATGAACTCATGCATACATACATATGTATGTGTGTGCGCGTGTGAATCACCAAAGTACAGGGGAAACGAAGAAATAGACGAGAAAAGCAAGGACACACATACGTATATCCCCTCATCAGATGTTCAGCAGCTTTCGTGAGTTTAGCTACAAAGCCGCAAACTTCAACATGCCAGTAGATGTAACGTAAAATCTATTAGGGATATGTATAGTGAAGGCAAACAGTAATATGCGAAAAATATATTATGTACGACAATTTCAGTTTTTGGACTCAGCAAATAGGATATAGAAAGCAGCATTTTTACCCCGACAAGCAGGGCAATTAATGAAAATACTGAACGAGCTGTTAGATTTTCGACTGAAGTACAAGGAAACAAACAAAATGAGAGTGTTTATATAGGAAATGCTTAGGACAGGACATTGGCTTGTCAACGAGGTAAAAAAACGTAGATGAAGGACACAATGAACAGTGAATAGAAGAGTGGATGGAATAAATAACAATAAAAGTACTTGTAGAAAGGAAGATTATGGAAAAAATCAGAGAGAGTGAAGAAGAGTGGAGAGCGATAAGAAGACCGAAAACTAGCCAAAGAGGAGGATGAAAGAATAGAAACGGAGGGAGAAATAAAACAGCAAACAACGGAAACGAGGAGCGGAATGTTGCAAAGAACATAATGCATGCAAGCATTGTTAATGAAACATTTGAGTAGCATTACACTTGAAATATCCGGAGCTTTGATTCTAAAAAGCTGATAATTTTTGATTTATTTTAATAAACACAAACAGAGTCGTACATAGAGACCTATGACAAGACCTGGAACAATTTCGAAGACCACATACATGTCTGTATAGTGAAAAGTTCTCGTCACAACCATGTTTTCAATCTTCAATGTGCCACAAAGGGGACATCTTACGACACAAATCATATGATGGCAGCTAAAATACCAGTTGCCTTCTTTTTCTTACTTTTCAACTAGGCAAGTTGTGTGAAACTCAGCCTTTTATTAAAACCTTAATTGTTAGCCATTAAGTTACATATTTTCGGACACTCCACATCACCGCTCACATATATTGGCCACATATTAATGGTGTGTGCGTGTCTACGTGTCTGCGTGCGTATTTACATGTGTGCAAAAAATGGGCAGTTGAAAGAAAATATTTAAGTTAAATATAAATAAAATATATATGAACGGTAATGAAATATCATATATATATATATATATATACATATATATATATATACATATATATATGTAAGTTAAATATAAGATAAGTGAACAATAATTATATATATATATATATATGAGAGAGAGAGAGAGAGAGAGAGAGAGAGGAGAGAGAGAGAGAGAGATAAGATCTTTCAAGTACAAAGTCTGGAAATATTAAAAGGTAAGGAAAATATCCAATAATAACACGTTGTTAACATTTATAGTATGTAACTTTTATGGAGAGTATATACATTTATGCTTATATATTTTTTGCTCGCCGCACTCATTTCGGTTCTTATATATAATTATGTCGTTTGGGCGGTTCTTCTACTTCTTCTGTCAGACATTTCCGGTCAAATAAATTCCTGTCTGCTTCTTACTATTTAGCTACTAACCATCTGTGCACAGTGTGTAGTTTGCAGATACAAAGTTGCTATTTATATAACTGGCATTAAATTCAATATCGTGTAGTGCCTAACAACTTATAGACATTATACAAAGCTTTCTTTCTGTTATTTTCTTTCTTTGAAAGTGTATTATTAAGAAATTATTGGTTGGGTGGTAGATAAAGAATCGGTTTGGCATCGGACTAATTATCTTATGTTATTTAGTAACAACTTTTTTATATTCTGTGTCCAAATCCAGCCACGTTAAGACTGTGTGGCTGGTTTCTCTCCGGGTATCCCTAAGACAGTTAATCGCAATCGCTTCATTCAAATATACATGTGCCATTGAGCAATATAAGAATTCATTATTATATAAATGCAAACGAGGCGCTGAGCTGGCAAAATCATTAACAGTCCGGATGAAATGCTACATGGCATTACTTCCAGTTTGGCGTTCTGAGTTCAAATGCCGTCAAGGTTGACTTTGCCATTCGGGGGTCGATAAAATAAGTACTATTTGAGCACTGGGGTCAATATAATCGATTAAAACACCCACCAAAATAGCCAGCCTTGTGCCAAATGTTGAAAGTATTACATAAATACAAAAGTGACATCAATACAATTATAAAGGGCTGTAACCCAAAAGATAAATATTGATACGCCGAGGCCTCAAAAGAATTTCAAAGCTAATTTGAAAAACATATTTCTTTACATATTTACTAAACATCGAAATCGGAATGCTGTCTGAAACAGCATCTTGTAACCCTATACATTCCATTTTCGAAACCTAACTAGGTCAATTTGATTTTGATTTGTTTGATGGTTGATAAAATAAGTATGACTCGAATGGCTTTGGGAAATAGATCAACATTCCATTTTTCTCTCTTTTACAAATTGTATACATTACATAAGTATGTGACAGAAATCATGAACCAGCGAGAGTATTCTCGATAAAAGTATAAAATAAATGTCTTAAATACTGGATTAGAACCATCTCGTTTTACATATATTTTATTCAAACTCTTTGGAAAAGTGGGAAAAAAATCACTTATTTCTTGTATTCTGAAACAAAATGCTGCTGTTTAAACTCGTGCAAAATGCATTCTTTTTAATGTTGAATAGATCTGGCCGCGATCACATTAAGTTCAATGGTTTATTATAACCATCTACGAAATTTAATTTACTGTTTTACTCCAAACGCGAGTCAATGAAATTAGAGAAAATAGTGTGAAATATGTTACTGTGTCCATAAGATGCTGCATCTTTATCGGGGTCTGCTCAAGCACACACGCACACACACATACACACACACGCACGCACGCACACACACACTCACACAATCTCTCTATCTCTCTCGCTCACACACACAGAGAAAACTGACTATTTTGATGGAAATAGGTATCATAATAAAGGACATGTATAGTGCATAAGTGGCAAATATTTCGTTAACTTCTAGAGCAACGGAATGGGTAATAAAAGTGTTCATGATGAGGTAGGAAGCGCATCGACCAAGTAAACTGAATCCTCCTGAGAGGAGTTAGATGACGTAATTAAGTGTATTTCCTAAATATATAATGGTGATGAAAGTGGATTGTATTGGAAACCACAATCCTGAATGCCTTAAACGTTTATAAATGAAGCGCTCACCCTTGGGCGTTGATTAAGTAAAGAACAATTCATCACTGCTATGTTGTATGAACGTAGATGGTATGCATCTTTTGAAGTTAATAGCATTGGAGAGCGCAGTACATTTGCAAATTTTGAAAGACATAATGGTCCATCTACTGGTGCTTTATCGCAATACCAAGTTATTATGATTCAATATACTCTTTACTCTTTTACTTGTTTGTCATTTGACTGCGGCCATGCTGGAGCACCGCCTTTAGTCGAGCAAATCGATCCCGGGACTTATTCTTTGTAAGCCCAGTACTTATTCTATCGGTCTCTTTTGCCGAACAGCTAGGTGACGGGGACGTAAACACACCAGCATTGGTTGTCAAGCAATGCTAGGGGGACAAACACAGACACACAGACATACACACACATACAAATATATATATATATATATATATATATATGCATATATACGACAGGCTTCTTTCAGTTTCCGTCTACCAAATCCACTCACAAGGCATTGGTCGGCCCGGGGCTATAGGAGAAGATATTTGCCCAAGATGCCACGCAGTGGGACAGAACCCGGAACCATGTGGTTGGTAAGCAAGCTACTTACCACACAGCTACTCCTGCGCCTATATGCATATCTTTAATGACTCTTTTTTCATGCATTTCATTTGTAAAGTGTATAAAAGCAGAAAAATATCCTGTAACATTTTTTGATGAGACGAAGCTTTTCTAAATTTGGACAACGCACCCGTTGACTCAGGAGGTCATCCGCTTCTTAGTAATGATAGTAAAATAAAGTACAGTTTTTTTGTTACCCAATGTTAATTCCGCAATCCTCCAGTTGAGAAAGGTAAAAGTTTAACAGTATTCTGCCAGAGAATGTGACAATATGTTTGGATTGTTGATAGAAGAGGACAAAAGTACTAAGGATATATGAGGACAAAGAGCTCTCGGTAACAACCAGAACTGTAGAACCCTAACTCTGCAATATTCAATATAGTAGATACATGCGAACCAAAAGCTTATAAAGATCCTCCGTACAATGTTGTAGTAGATTACGATTTTGAAGTATTCAATGCAAAAGATTTTCCTGGCAATGTTAAGAGGTGCTGCGAAACACGACACAGAAGACCACCAGAATTTGACCAGACTGCACAAAGATTTACTCTGAATACCAAGCATTAATAGAAGAAATAATGGATGAAGTTCTTGTTGGTGACGACAGAGACAGTAAGGATGACAAAGACGACGAAACATTATTCAAGAAATCCAAACTCTGTTATTCGAGAATCCTTTGATAACCTCAATTTTTACATTAACTTGTCAACTGAAAACTGACGTTCAACAATATTATTTACGACTTAGAGTCTTAAGGGAACTCATTATCCGAATGCAGCATCAGCAAATTAAACAACTGAAACTTAACTCTTATGAAGCCAGTTCATCGCAATCCTGATGCATTAGTTAAACCTTCTGGTGGTGATGATGAACTGCTTGCTATCTACTCAGCCTCCTCCTCAGTCGCCTCTCCAAGCGAGAGCATCATGACTCAATTAAGTAATAATCCTTTCTTCTATAGGCACTAGGCCTGAAATTTGGGGCTGGGGACTAGTCGATTACATCGATCCTAGCGTTTCACTGGTACTTAATTTATCGACCCCGAAAGGATGAAAGACAAAGTCGACCTTGACGGAGTTTGAACTCAGAACGTAACAGTAGACGAAATGCCGCTAAGCATTTCGCCCGGCCTGCTAACGATTCTCGCCGCCTTTCTACTAAATAATAACGACGAGTTATCACTTCTACCTCTATCCTAGTCTCTACCATTTGAAGCTCATCCACTCTATGTATATGAAATTAACAACTTACCGTATTTACGTTTTATTTTATATACTGTAATAACGATTAGTCTTTTTAGATATATATATTTGCAAACTTTATACATTCATAAAATGTTTACAGTATTTTCTGTAATTAGTTTACTACTTGAATTCATATTCAGCGTCTAGTGGATATTTTTCCAATATCGTTCATGTATACAATAAATGGTTAACTCGAATAATTGGCTAAAACGAGCACCTTTCTTGTCTCTTAGTAATTTGTTTATTAGTAAAGTTTAATGAGGTTAATTTTGATTAGTTTACCACTGTAATATTCAGTTCTACAAGGTAGAGAATATCGGAAAGACCTAATTGGTTTTGAGATTTATTGCTGGTAGAATCTGTATGTTTAGGTATAACACTGGTTGTATTTGTAAATTTAAATACATGCACACGAATATTCATACATTTTCCCATCTACTGTTTTGTAATCCCTGTTATCGTTTGTGCATTATGTCGTTAAAACTGAAACGCTAATATCCACCATGCGTCCAAATTTCTTTCCATAATACTTTACATACTGTCAACGAATTGCAGCACTACTAAATTAGTATCGTTGCTATATTATTTTTCTCCACCCAGATTCTTACATTACATAGATATATGCAACTTCTTTTAATCATTTAGAATAAACATTTTTTTAACTAGAAATATGTGAGTTTAAACCGTAATTATCATTTAATTATATTTTGATTTCTTATTCTATGAAATGAATATTATTCATTTATTTATTTACTTGCTTAAAAGCCTCACTCCGCGCGGACTTTTAAGCTAGCTCCCGCGGAGGGCTAAATGAGCCTGCGGCCTAAAACAAACAACTAATAGCACCACTATAATACGACTATAATGTCTATATGCCCCGGTGGTGTTTCATCAGATGTTAAGAACGGATGAGGATTATTTCTGTAATGCAATGATTCTTTTTCCAGTCACTAGTTGAATACCAACTGTTGGCCAGTTTGATCCAAAGTTCTTATCTCGACGTAAAATTAACAAAGCGAATTTTTTTTTATCTCTCCCTTTATCTTTGACGTCATCTGATAAACGCCAACCAAGATGGCGTGAATCAGCCAAGCTTTACCTGTTAGAAATAGCTACCTAAATGCTTTTAAATCAGATCCCAATGCTGGATGTTCAAGAACCAAATGAAGGGCAGATTTCCAATCCCGGGGCCATCCTGATTCTAAAAAGGTATAATATGTCTATGTAGAGCAAATGTAGATTACGATACAGGGGTTCCAGACAGACAGAATTTCGTGTTTATTAATATGTCTACAGTTACTTCGTATTCTGTATAATAGGTGCAAGTTGCTTTTCCTTCAGGCACCCATTGATTAAATGTATCTCTAACCGGAAAATAATAAGTTAGCGAACTGATTAATTCAATGGATCTATAGATGGTAAAGAATAAACTACTAACAGTAACTATTGGTGTGTCTTTAAAAGCAATATCAAATGCTGATCTTCTTTAGAAAACTGCAAGACGATTGTAACCATTAATACTAATGATAGCTCGGCACAAGTTGATAGCAAAAGCTCATAACAAATATTTAAAGACACTGTTTCTTTATAGACACAGAGTCTTTGTAGCACGCCGCCTGTAACATAACGCTGACCTCTTTTCAAGATAGATTTTTAAAAATTCCTCCAACACAAAAACAATCATTTAAAATCTGATTAATGCAAATCACAAGAAGTTGGCATTAGTCACAATTATTGAAATTCCTGAGTTCTGCCCTCCCCGCTTTTTTATTACATTTATGCGTTAGATTTCCCATTCATAAAAGAAACAGTTTAACAGTTGAGGGACTTGGATAATCGTTGATTAATAGCAAAGCAAATGGCTTAATTAGATACAATGATATAATGTTATTTTTCTATGATCAGTAAACTTACAATAAAATAAGATTTATAAAAATGTGGGACAACTTGCTTGTATTACCTCTATACTACTACGAAAGGCATAAGCTAGCAGCTGTAAATATTGCCTACCGGTGGATCTTTTTAACAGCCTGAAGAACTGGGCTACTGAAAATATCAAAATATCACGGCCACAATAATAAGTTTCCAGAAATGAAATATTTTTTACAAGAATGTTTCTTTAAATCAGAGCTTCCAATAGAATCAAAGAGGACAAATATATTAATTGTAGGTTAAGAGAAAGATTATTTGAAAAATTATAGGTTTTAGGAAAGTGATAGAACGGTATGTAGTTTTGCAATTAATTTCAAGTTGGTCTAATTAGTTATTAAGGAATGTTCACTTATGGCCATATCTCTGTAACACTTCTGGTAATTAACGATATATAAGTTATACATGAGAAATTGTGCTAGAGTGTGTGATGTATGTGTATGTGTTTGCGTGTGTGTGTGTATGTGTGTATGTGTGTGCACGTGTATCTGCATGTGTGTGCGTGCGTGCGAATGAAGGTGTATCAGGGCATACATGCTGACACGCTTGTATGTTTTTGTCCACTTGACGCCAAAGTGAACGAGCAATCGAGGAAGAGAGAGAGAGAGAGAGAGAGAGAGAGTGAGAGAGAGAAAGAAAGAAAGAGAAAATGAGAGAGAGAGAGAGAGAGGGAGAAAGAGAGAAAATGAGGGAGTGATGGGTTGAAGATGGCATTGGCAGACAGTGATGAGGACCAGATTTTTATCATTACTTTGATGTAACTAATGTAACAAATAATTAACAGAGGCGGGAAAGGGATATACGACTGGATTTATTAGGTCTGCTTCACCGCTTTTTATCGTACGAGATAGTTTTAATTTCATTTTTTATGCTATTCATCACACGATAATTCATATTATAAGGAACATTTACAAAAGTTGCAGAAACCATTGTTAACACAAATATAAGACCATTTAGTTATTTTCATTAGTACTTTCTTTTTTTTAATTAAAGATTAAATTAAAATCTAAACTTTTAAATTTCTAAGACAATCGAAGCATGTGAATTGTTTAGCAAAACAATAATCTACCAAATTTTCGATTTAATGTTAAATTATGGATGGGTATAATTATTTTGATATGAGTTTTACATTGAAAGGGTTAAATTTAATGACATTGATGGTTAAATTTAATGACATAAAGGCGACGAAATGGCAAAATAGTTAGAACGCCGGTCAATATGCTCAACGATAATTCGTCGGTCTTTACATTCTGAATTCAAATTCCGCCGAGATCAACTTTGTTTTTCGGGGTCGATAACATATGTATCAGTTGAGCACTGGAGTCGATGCAATCGACTAGCCCCATCATCAAAGATTGCAGGCTTTGTGCGTATATAAGAAAAATTTGAGTTTAGCAACATTTCGACTTTTACGACACAGTTTCTAGCTGACAATGCCAGATTATATTATCTTTTCTTTTATCTCCATTTATTTGTTTCAGTCATGGGACTGTAGCCATGCTGGGGCACCGCCTTGATAGGTTTAGTCGAACAGATCGACCCCTGTACTTATTGTTTTTCTAAACCTGAAACTTATTGTGTAATGGGGAATAAATACAAAGACAAAATACACACACACACACACATACACACGCCACACACACACACACACATAAACACGCACGCACACACACACACACACACACACACACACACACACACACACACACACAAACTTATATATGACGGGCTTCTTTTAGTTTCTGTCTAGCATGGATTCGGTCAGCCCTAGAATATAGGGAAAGACATTTGCTTAAGATGCCGCGAAAAAGGCTTTTCTAATAGCTCCATCTTTGTTCTAAGTGTTGTACTCATGTTTTTAACTAGAGACAAGGTGCTACGTCTAGGAAACTTTAACTTTATATGAATATATGTTTATTTTAATATATAAGTGTGTATAGACAGACAGACAGACAGACAGACAGACAGACAGACAGACAGACAGATAGATAGATAGATAGATAGATAGATAGATAGATAGATAGATAGATAGATGAGCGGTATTGGTATCCAGAAGATCCAAGGTGGCGGGTAACTATGTCACATAGTCTCTGATGAAGGGATATTCCTAATATCTCAGAAACAGCTGTAAGACTAACGTTCTCTTTATAAATGTCCTGAAAACTCCACACAGCCTTGGCTTTGTTGTCTCATTTTCTTTAACACACACGTGTATATTGCAATATTTTCTTGTCTTATCGTTTGAATTACTCTTATCCGATACATACGTCCATACATGCACACATACATATCTACACTCACACACATACATATATGTGTGTGTATACACACACACACATGTATACACACACACACATATATATATACATGTACGTTCATATATATATATATACATGTACAAATGTGTGCATGTATATACACATGCATACATTATAATGCAAGTGATAAGATAAAAATAAACGAGCGTTTGAAAATGCGATGAAATGAATGCGTTTACTTTTCCGTTGTTCTGTTAAACGCTTGAATTATATAGAATGGAATTCTCATTGATAGAAAGCGGGAAAGATTGTTTTCTACTCCAAGCACAAGGCCCGACATTTTTAGGGAGGGGGCCAGTCGATTAGATTGACCTCAGTACGCAACTAGTACTTAATTTATCGACCCCGAAACGATGAAGGCAAAGTCGACCTTGGCGGAATTTGAATTCAGAACGTAAAAAAAAGCGGGAAAGATTGCGAAATAAAGAAAAGCAATAGCAAACGTGAAAAGGAACGGAGTAGACGAGAAAAAAAGAAAAAGGAAATTAGAGCAAAGCGTTTTGTGAGAAAATAGAGATACACATTACACATGCACAAAGAAAACAACACACATACACACATATTAGACACATGCAAACACACTTGAGCGGTAAACACATGTAGAAATATGTATATATGTATATGTATGTGTGTTTGTGAACACAAAAATACATACATAAAGATACACTCACACACACACAAATATATATATCATGTATGCATATACTCTCTAACATATGAATGTATATATGCATATATTTGTACATTCGTATCCACGCAGACGTGTAGACATGCATAACTAAGGAAAGAAATACACACACACACACACACACACACACACACACACACACACACATACCACACATACACGTACGCACGCACAAAAGGCATGTTGATATAAAACGACACACAACCAAAACCACTTTAATAACGCTTTCAGTAATTTTGTATTCGGCTGAGAAATTTGAGCCAATTGCCATTATACTCCTAAAACAAACTGTGAAAACTGGTATGTCCCATTATTCTCAGGCTGGTATGGCGAATAGTGAAGACTTCGTCTTCGTGTAATATATCTAAGGCAAATCATATGAAGCTATGTCTCCCATGCTAAGTTTTAGCTCAGTTTTAGTGCAAGTGAACGAAATGCACAAGTTATACATTGATTTTGTACATTTTTTAATGTTAATATATATATATATATATATATATATATATATATATATAGCCATATTTATAATTTTTTTAATAATTAAACGAAGTGTAGAGAGTTAAGTGTTTTTGCTATGGCCACAATATACCGGCTGTAATAGTTTTCCGATTCGACTAGTAAACCGATTTCGTACATACTCAACTATCTGCAAGTCTCTGTAACAAATATGCCATACACATTTCTAATGGTTGTACAAAGTAGATTAAAGCAAAACAATAATGTTTTATGCTTATTTTATAGACCAGAACTGCAACAGGATATTTATCCCAGACTTATGTGTAGTAAAAACAGATAAGTATTTGTTGTTTTATTCTCTTCATTTTCTGCAAATAAAAAGTACGAGCGCTTTACATTAGAGGTAAGTACTTGATTAGCATAGCTTTTAAGATACTGTAGACGTGTATTGCAACACTACTTTATGAACTATGTCAAGTCAACATACATTATAACAACTATATATATATATATATATACAATATAATCTTTTCTAGAGCCCAAAATTTTCGGGGAGGGACCAGTCGATTAGATCAATCCCAGTATGCAACTGGTACATAATTTATCGACCCCGAAAGGATGAAAGGCAAAGTTGACCTCGGCGGAATTGGAACTCAGAACATAAAGACAGACGAAATACCACTAAGCATTTCGCCCGGCGTGCTAACGTTTCTGCCAGCACACCGCCTTGCAATATACAATCTATCATATACACTATAATACAATATACCCGATGGAAATACTGCATATACACTACCATATATATTATACACTATGATACTTTAATCACTATGACAATAATCCTTTCTACTATCGGCTCAAAACCCAAAATTATGTGGGAGGGGTTTAGTCGATTACATCGACCCCAGTCCTCAACAGGTACTTATCTTATAGATCCCGAAAACATGAAATGCAAAGTCGATCTCGGCGGAATTTGAAAGCAGAAAGTAAAGAGCCAGACGTAATGCCATTAAGTATTTTCTTCGGCGTGCGAGTGATTCTGCTGGCTCGTCGCCTTACACCAGCGTTTCTCAACCGGGGTTCCGCAAAAGGTTCCTAGGGATTCCACGAGAAAGAGTGAGATAAGCTTACGCTAATTTCATGATTGTAATATTACTAAACATGCACAACATATTATTGGTTATTGTAATATAGACATCATCCTATCTAACCTATTATGTTATCAAAAAGTATAACCAATATATATATATATATATATATATATATATAATTTTAATCCAAAAGGGAAACAAAAAAACAACAACAACAGGAACAATTACAGTATTATTATTAAAAGGCGCTCAGGAGATGGAAGCGGGGAGGTATGACGTTTCGAGCGGAGCTCTTCGTCGGAAACATAAAGAAGGAAGAGAGAGGAAAGAAAGATCCCAGAGCGGGCAACAGGGAAAGAGAAAAAAGACGACTGGTGTTTACGAGTTGCACATGGTGAAAGGCGGATGTTGACGATAACAAGAGCAAAGTGGGTTTTTAAAGGCTAAAGAGTGGAGACAAGGTTGGTAACCCAACAGATGTGTGTGTATGTGTGAGTGTGTGCGTGTGCGTGTGTGTATGTGTGTGTGTGAGGCGAGATGAAAAAACAAAAAAAATATGTGTGTGTTAGTGTGTGCGTCTGTGTGTAGGCGTGTGAGGTAGGGCGAGACTAGTTGGTCAGCTAGCAGACGAGGTCAGTAGTAAGAAAAAGAAGGAAGGAGGAAGGGAGGGAGGGGAAGGGGTGGGGGCGTATGTAGCGTGCCAGCGTGTGTTGAGTAGTAGTGTGTGTGTGTGTCCAGTGTCGTGGTGGTATTAATAGCGAGTAGATTGAATGTGTGTAAGAGTGATGTATATATATAGGCAAGGTGTGTATATGTGTGCGCGTGTGTGTAACGAAAAAGGGGGGGGGGTTAAGGAAAAAGGACTCCAGCTGAGGGGAAGATGGAAGAGTGGTACCGCGGAGACAGGCGTGGGAAAACCCAACGACACGCGACGGTCCCAGGAACGGGCGGGAGGTCTCGTCAGGTCCAAGGGCGAGGTGTATGCGGCGCGTATGCAGCGCGAGCCGGCGCAAGTGCGTATGTGCGCGTGCCTGCGAGTATGCGCGTAAGTATGTATGTGTGTGGATGTGTGAGTGTGTCTGTGTGTATGTCTGGGTGGCAGTGTGTCCGATGAATGTATGTGAGTATGTGTGTATGTATGTGTGTGCATAGATGTATGTCCGTGTGTGTGTGTGTGTGTGTGTGTATGTGTGTGAGTGTGTATGTATGTACGTGTGGGTGTGGGGAAGTGTGTGTATGTGCATGTGTGTGCGCGTACATACAGGTGTGTGAGTGAGTGTGTGTGTGTGTATGTATGTGTGAGTGTGTATGTATGTGTGTGTCGGATGCATGTATGTGTATGGGTGTATGTATGCGTGTGTGTGTATGTATGTATGTGTACGTGCGTGTGTGTGTGTGTATGCGTGTAGGTGTGCGCGTGTGCATGCATGCATGCATGTGCGTATGTGTGTGTGTGTGTGCATGTGTGTGGGTATATATGTATGTGCGTATATGTGTGTATGTGCGTACATGTGTGTGTGTGTGTATGCATGTGTGTGTATGTAGGTGTGTAGGCGTGTGTGTATAGGTGTATGTATGTAAGTATGTGTGGGTGTGTCCGTGTATGTGTGTGTATGTATGTGTGTGTATGTAGGTGTGTGGGCGTGTGTATATGTGTGTGTATGTAGGTGTGTGGGCGTGTGTATATAGGTGTATGTGTGTATGTCTGGGTGTGTCCGTGCATGTTTGTGTGTGTGTGTGTATGCATGTGTATGTGGGTGTGTGTGTACGTGTGTAATGTATGTGTGTATGCGTGTGTATGCGTGCGTGTGTGTATGTAGGTGCGTGTGTATGTGTGTGGGAGTGTAGGTGTGTGTGTGCGTGTGCGTGTTTATGTTGGTGTGTGCGTATGTGAGTGTGAGTGTATGGGTGTTTGTCATGCATGTGTGTGCGCGTGCAGGTGAGTGTGTGTGTAAGTATGTGTGTGTGAGTGTGTAAGTGTGTATGTCTTTGTGTATGTATGTGCGTATAGGAGTATGTGGGTATGTGTGTATGTATGTATATGGGTGTATGTATGTATGTGTGTGTGTGTGCATGTGTATAAGTATATGTGTGTGTGCGTATGTGTGTATATGTGTATGTGTGTGTGTTTATGTATGTGTGTATGTATGTGTGTAGGCGTGTGTGTGTAGATGTATGTATGTATGGGTGTGTGTCCGTGTGTGTTTGTGTGTGTGTGTAGGTAGATGTGTGTGTCTGAGTGAGGGTATGGCTGTGTAGGTGTGTGTGTGTACACACACACATGTGGTAACTATCATATATAAGTTGTTTGCAAAACATATTTACCACGTGAACTACGATGAAAAAATATGAGAAAGATATGGTGTATATTTTATGTGCAGGGGTTCCTTGAGATATGTAATTTATTTTAAGATTGAGAAACACTGTCTTACACTATAACAACAAAGGATATACAACATTGATACACTATAGCAATAATGAATATACAATATTGGCACACTATAGTAATAATGGATATGCAATATTGATATACTATACCCAATGCAATATATAATATACACCACAATACAATATGCCACACAGCAGTAATGGATTTACAAGTAGGCTAAAGAAAACACAGGGTTGTTATACATTAAAGCGATGTACTTTCTGTCGGTGACGTGCATTACACCCTTTTGTGTTTTGTGAATATTACATTATCTACTCAAGGGAAACTAAATTTTCATCTCACCAGCACTTTTTATAGTACCAATCGCACAAATATTTTTCTACTTTCACTTTAAAATCTCGGTGATATTGTAAATATGATTATTTTACACGAGTATAGATCATGCATATTTCTAAGAGTGAGCAATAAAAAATTTGGATCTGACAAGAACATTGGAAATATGATTAATTTTTTTTTTATATTATCGGCACAATGACTGAAATTTTGTGGGAGGGAATAGTGGACTACATTGGCCCCTGTGCTTGGCTGGTACTTATATTATCGAACCCGAAATAGTGGAAGGCAAAGTCGACCTAGGCAGAATTCAAACTCAGAACGTAAAGACGGACGAAATGACTCTAAACATTTTGTCCGGCGTGCTAACGATTCTGCCAGCTCACCGCTTTCGCGATATGATTAATAGAAACAGATTTTAGCTGAACCGCGTAAAAATATGTTCATTGCGGTGACCACACTTAACTTTACTAGTAAACACGTGCTACAGAATAGAAGTAAACGTCCAGTGAACTTAAGACTGTAGTCCGGTTTCGATTACGGTTGAATCCATTCTTGTCACCCATCCTCTAAATGAATTGTTTGGTAAAGACATGAATTTAAAATACAGTCATCATATCTCTTCGCTTTCAATAAACTGGGAATCATCATGAAAACTCCCATTGATATGAGCCTTCGTCAGGGATTGCCATTTCACATTTCTCAACTGGTTATTATTCCAGTAAAAAGGTTTTACGTCATAAATTCCAGTTTTATTTCTTTTCTAGAGATTTTATACTTTACTCCTATGTAAGAACTTTAGAACTAAGCACTTTTAAAGTCTTAGATAAACACCAGGCGAACTACGTATGAAATTCAGTTCTGTTTAGAAATACTGTCAGACCTTTCCCTTGTCTTGCACGCTAAAATACTCTTTAAAAGAACTTAATACAATTTCAGTTTTGCTTTTGATTACAAATATTTAGACTTCTAACAAAATTAATATGTAAGAAATTCAATATTACTACAGAGAATTTTTCAAGATATGTGTGTATGTGTGTCCCGAGTATTACTAAACTGCATCTAGTAGTAGAGCTCTGGTTCGGGAGTTTCAGGGTTTAGAGGAGCGTGGAACTACCTCTTAGCCATTACTGTTCCCATGTCTACTCTGGTCCGTAGTCGTAGCACCTGTCAGAGATCCAGCTACGGGTTAACAAGCATATGTGATGATATTCAGTCTGAGCACGGGGACATAGTTACTAGTTACTAATCGTGGAGACTCAGAGAGTGTTTATAGATGTCTGTAATTATACAGAACAAATGATTGTTCAGGCGTTTATCCGAGATGTGGTCACTGCTACTGCAGAAGTGTATACACACACACACACACATACACACACACACATACATACATACATTCATACATACATACATACACATATATATACGCCCATATGCACCCACACAAACCATACTTTTTTACTACCACTTAGTCGTAAATTTTGTAGGGTTAACTGGGGTAGATTGGCATACTGTTGCCGTGATATATTTTTTAATCCCATCAGATTTCCTAGCAGTTAAGTGAAATGAGGCATGTAAAAATTGTCTTTTCTAAGACATACAGTGGAATGATTGTGGCAGATATGAAATAAAAAAATCATGATTTGCCAGTATAATAAGTAATCTACGCTATTATTTCGCATTGGACAAGCCTTAATAACTGTAGTTTTTCCCCAGTATTATGACGTAAAGCTGCGACATAAACTTATGCAAGGAAATTTACTAATTTCGACTACGCCCTGAAAGTAATCGTCATATTAAGTCTTGCCTCTTTCATGTTTGAAGATAATCTCCTACATATGACTGCCACCACCATATCTTGACTCACTACAAATAAGGCATGAAGTAGTCATCTTATTTAAAAACTTTTTTTTTCATTATCAAACACCAAGAACATTTTGACGACAATAACTTGCAAGATCTTGCATGATAATGTCATTCATGCACATTCTTTTCTGAATCCCTTTTTATTCTTTTTGTTACTTGTAATGATATCAAACATGGGAATCCTAATAAATCAGCACAGGTTATCTGGTTTGAAACTGTTTATGTCTCCAAAAATATCACTTGAAACAAAAAAGCTTTATTCAGACATTTACTAGTTTTGTAAACACTTTTGTTAAAGACAAGAATCAGTGAAATGTTTTCCATTCTTTTATGATAAGAATGGGCTTATCTGAAATATTTAGCCGATCTATTTTCATAGAAATTCCTATCACTACCCATGTTAACGTATATGGTTGTGTGTCGGTATGTATGTATGTCTACACGTGAAATGAACACTTTTTTGTGCGTACTAACTAGTCGAGTCAATAGAAGATAAATATTCAGTTTGCCAGTCCCAGTATTGTGTGACCCCGAGCGAGTTATCCTAATTGTTGTTTCCAGTGCCTATACATACAGTTGGATAATGTTCTGGCCTCTTAGATCCATCAAAATCGTTAAATCTTCCCCCATCGAATCATTACTGATACAATGTCACATAAACTTGTTATATATTATAATTACGGCAGATATATCAAGAACATATAGATAACGTAAATAGTGAATACATATCTAGAGTTACGGCGTACTTATACTTTCTTGGGTAAGACAGTAAGCTTTATAAAATAATATAGTGGCTTAAGTATAAAGCTATATAGATTTACAGAGTTATAATCGCTTAGAGATTTATACCTTATGAAAAAGATATGCGGAAAATCAGTTTACTACAATAGTAAAATTCTGTTTACGCCCAGAAGTATTTGACAGTCTTCCATTTAGAGATTATTCTTGTATTATTTTAAAAGTATGACACCAAAATTCCGATTTGCATTTGCCGTAGAATTCCGAGAATGGTTTTATAAAAACGTTCTAGCTTGACAAATTTTTCACAGTTAAACATAGCAAAAGTGTTTAAGGTTGCATACAATTTAGTTAGTTTGTAAAGTGATACATTTAGAACGTACAAATCAATTTTTGAAAGAATATATTCAATTAGCTCGGGGCAGTGTATCATTAGTACTATGTATAAACATAAAAGTGATTGCTTGATTTTGAGGGTGACGCGCTGCCTAGTGCGCTACCGAGGCAACTAAAACTTCACATACTGTGTGATTTTGATCTATAACATCTATGCCAACTATAAGGCTGTGAGCTGCTGGAGTCGTTACTACGCTGAACAAAATGCTTAGCAGCATTTCTTCTAGCTTTATGTTCTGAGTTCAAATTCTCATCGAGGCCAACTTTGCCTTTCATCCTTTCAGCGTCGATAAAATAAGAATCATTTGAGCACCACGGACGATGAGGTAGATTGCCCGCTCCCTAATAATTTCAGGCTTTGCATTTATTATAGAAAGAGCATCTATGCCAATTACATCACTGATAGGATGCTAGCTCCAGATTTCTGAAAATGTTCCCGTACATTGGTGATATTATTTGAAAAAGCATGAACTACGCAGCACTTCATTTCATCTCCTATATGGATATAGGATAGTTTACTTGAAGCAATACCCTCAAATTTCTTGCTGTAGAACAATTTTCCGAGTCATAATGAAGCATGGGATGGCTAAAAATTGTATTTTTTTATTTTCTCACAATTTTGGAAGGAAACAATGTACTTGTAGCTCAGTGATTTTAACACTAGATTATCAAAACCTCTTTCAAATATGCATCCTTAAAAGAGTTCTAACATTCCTTAAATTTAACCACAAACGTCTAAATGTACAATACACTTACGAAATTTCTAGTCAAGCAGCAGCAGAAGAGTTTTGGGACTACACAAATTGCGTTTATCTTTCGTATTTCTTTAGAAATGTAGCCTCTTCTATTATTTACACACACTTGATACAAAATAGGTCCATTAGAAGAAGCACCCCATTAACTGATTGCTTCAAGGAAACTGATAAAGTTATTCGATATTACGACTTTTTATTAAGCAAAGGATATAAATTTTCATTGACAATCTTTAGTTAATTAATGTTGAAGCCCATCTTCTAATGAGGAGGATGGATGTTGAACGATATCAACTGGCGTTACAGTTAATTGGTCTTTATAGCTGAGATGTGAACACAAAACTCGTACATTACTAACTCTCTCTTGCTCTCACACGCGCGCGCGCACCTAAACCAGATAGTGAAAACTTTATGATGTAGGAATTAGTGTAGATAACGTGTTGAGTGTCGAGCACACACCTCTCGGCTATCATTCGAGTAGTTTACAGATTAAGCTGTCAGGACGCCCAATATATATTTCAACGCGTTCAAACATAAATACAAAAATACATACATCCCAGTCTACTGCCATCCATCCATTACATACACTCATACATACATACATACATACATATACATACATACATACATACATACATACATACATACATACATACATGGTGTATTTAACAACGAAAATACTATATGTGAACAAAGCGTAGATGGATAAGCCTGCTAAGGCAGAAATGTGGAAGAGAGACAGTTATTGTATCAGCAGAAAGTTTTACATGTGTACATATACTGCAAGATAGAGAAGATCTTGGATCAGTGATGGGTACATCACATCTCCTTTAGATGGTTATAGGTTTCATGCCCAGAAACAGGAGTTATTTTTTTTTAATAATTGATCAATAAGAGAGGAAAGGCAGTATATAGACCTTCACATGAAATACAAAGTGTCGCTTGTGCCACAGTAGTGTGGAAAATATCTACAGATCATCAGTTCAAAATACCTGCAAGGTACTACTTATCCAATGCGTCATGAAATTGTCGCTAAAATCATCTACAAGCTATCCGCTGGAATGGGTGCGCCAATGGTCGTACCAAAGGCATACTAGAACACGAATGTATCCACACCTTTCAAAGTCAAGAATACCTGTGTATTTTGTATCGGGTTGATATCGCAGATTGTCCTTCTTCAAACGCTTCAAAACATCGCAGCAGATCTTTCGATTGACGATCTGGCTCTGGGGGACGAATTCTCGATGCACAATACCGCGGATGTCAAAAAAGATGTCGCGCCTTCTTCGGTCGTGGAGATGAAGGGCTCTTCCAATTTGACGACTGCTGCTTCATCTCAGGGTCGTGCCCGTAGACCCAACTTTTGTCATCGGTGATGATCCTTGACATGAAGGATGGGTCATCAGCCGCACGCTGACGGAGATCTTAACAGACTTCGATGCGATTTTCTTTCTGCTCAGTGGTCACGGGTAGAGGACAAACTTGGCAGAGACACCCCCACATGTTCAATTCTGATGTTAGGATTAACTGCACGGCCCCATACGACAGGCCAACATTAACAATGTCGTTGGTTGTCCTCCGACGATCATCATGCACAGACATGGATTTTCTCCCTCTTTTCGAGGATGACACATGTGACAGGTCTTCCAGGTCGCTCATCGTCTTCCAAGGAAGTTCTTCCATTTTGAAGCACCCTTGAAACATTGCGTACGACCGAGTGTCTTCGCACTGTAAGCTTGCCGAAGCATACTCAATGTCTCTGTAACAGACTTCCCAACGCAAAATTTAAATGTTGGCTCTTTGTTCCAATTTCCTGTCCCTGACAAAATCGCAGACTACAGCATACATGTGATCATAAAAGCACAAATTTCACAACTTGCGAAGTGAATACAGCGATGTCACTCAGCACGCTGTCATATGAGGGTCACCGGTAGCTCTCACTGCGCACGCAACCGTGTGCTTTTTGAAACCATCTCGTATGTATGTATGTATGTATGTATGTATGTATGTATGTATGTATGTATGTATGTATGTATGTATGTATGTATGTATGAGTAGGTTTGTGCTTGTCCTAACTATTACTTAACAACCAGTGTTGACTTATTTACGTCTTAGTGGTTCGACAAAAGAGACCGATAGGATAAATACCTGACTTAACAGAATAAGTACTGGGGCCGACTCGTTCAACCAAAACCTTTGATGGCTGCAGCCCGATGACTGAAACAAAAGATAAACTATAACAGATAAAGGACGCAAGGTTTTGCATTTGTGTTTCGTCTTGACACCAGCATCTTTTTCTTGTCTATCTTCAGCGGAATCCGTATGGTTGTCAAAAGCATTCGAATCAGGCTTTCAATTCGAGGATATTTTTTGTCCTCTCTCCTGTTAGGGGTAATAGACACTGACGTATCTCCTGAATAAGAAATGCAAAAATCCCTACTTTTTATCCTCTAGGTTCGATATTATCACTTAGGCTTCTCCCACCAAATTCCAAAACTTGGGCTTATTGTAGAAAGAAATTATTACGGTCTTGTCGGATTTTGATTACCATCCACATGGTCTTTTCCATTGAAGTCGACATTACCTTTAGTACGTTAGTACGCCAGGCAAAGTGTTTAGCAGTATTTCGTCAGTCTTTGCGTTCTGAGTGCAAATTCCACCGAGGTGAATTTGCCTTTCACTGTCGATGAAATAAATACCGGCTGAGGTCTAAAGTTGGGGTAATCTACTTAATCTCTCATCCAAAATTTCTGGGCTTGTGGCAAAATTTGAGATTAATATCAATACTTGATCCTGTCAGAATCGTTATCGCGCTAGTCAAAATGTTTAGCGGCATTTCGTCCGTCTTTACGTTTTGAGCTCAAATTCTGCCGAGGTCACCTTTGCCTTTCATCTTTTCAAGGTCGATAAAATAAATAACAGTTTAGTACTGGAGTCGTAATCGCCTTGTCCCCTTCTCCCAAATTACTGGGGTTTCAATTAATATACAATCTTTTCGTAAACTTAAATTATAGTGTTTTGCATCAATTATTTATATATTATTCAAATATTTTACAATCATTTTATATCGATTGAAAAAGTTGGTTAGGGCTTTCGTTATATATGTAAGTACACATACCTTTGATCTCTAACACAGCAATGCCTTGTAACACAGGTCATAGGTTTTCACTGAAATTAACATAAACGAAAGAAATACAAACTGGAACGATTTCCTATTTGTTTTCTTC
Source organism: Octopus sinensis (assembly GCF_006345805.1). Classification (NCBI taxonomy): domain Eukaryota; kingdom Metazoa; phylum Mollusca; class Cephalopoda; order Octopoda; family Octopodidae; genus Octopus; species Octopus sinensis. The sequence goes on from NC_042998.1 coordinate 89,111,749, forward strand.
AGGTCAACAGGATTTGATTTAAAACTTGCAAGCTTATGAAAGACTAAGAGTAGTACAGAGCTATAAAACAAGTTTGATGAAATAACTGAATGGTAAGTGGTTTTGCTTGGCACACGGCAAATGAATAATAGCCCTACTGTGGAAAACTATAAAACATATATATTGGGCTGCGTGCTAAAATATGCTCTCAGAACTCTATATGCAAAGTATATACTGTGAAGTGTGTGTGTGTGTGTGTGTGTGTGTGCGTGTGTGTGTATGTGTGTGAAAGAGAGAGAGGGAATATGAAACACTGTTTTTGGTGTTCTACCAACTGATAAGAAACTAAAGAAGTCGTAATGAAATGCTAAAATGATCGTTTCATTAAACAAATATATCTACTATGACGTCATAATTCCTTTATAGATACAATTCGAAACAAAAAAAATATAAGTGTGTATGTATACATAAAGGTTAGTGAGTGTATATGTATACGCTTGTAGATGTGTGTATATATATATATATATATATATATATATATACGTTCAAACATACATGTGCACACTCACTGACCTCCACATATACATACACACATACAGCACATATATAAAGTGAGAGCGTGGTACAACCCACAGACCAATCTAATCTGCAGGTGAGGGCTTCTATATATATATATATATTATATATATATATATATAATACTTTTGCAATATTATTGATAGAGATTTCGTATTTTGTTTAACCTATACTTTGTCAAAAATATTAATTTGAAGTTTACAAAAGTAAGGAGTAACTTCGTAACCCTTCTGATTAATGTACAATAATTATTATAACTGAACTTAACGAAATTAATACACACACACGTATATATATATATATAAATATATATATACATATACAAAAGTTAAGACACAAACACGGACAGACAGACATATATATATATATATATATATATATATATATATATATATATATATATATAGAGAGAGAGAGAGAGAGAGAGAGAGAGAGATAGGTAGACAGCACGATAGATAGGTAGATAGATAGGCAGATAGACAGATATAGACAGATATAGATAGATAGATAGATAGATAGATAGATAGATAGGAAGAATTCACAAAAAAAAGCATCATGGCGAATGCCGGACAGAAGAGTAACACAGGAGAGTTAGGGAGAAGGGAGGTAATGAAGTAGCGGTGATCGCAAAACGAAGGTGCGCGTGCGTGTGTATAAGAGTTTGCATGTACGTGTGTAGGTGTGAAAATGTGGGTCTAGGAAGTGGTCAGTGCTGATGTGTGCGTGGTGGTGTGTTGTGATGTGATGCGCTGTGTGGTATGGTGGTGTAAGGGGTGTGATGGCGTTGGTAGGTGGGGAGGCGAGAGTGGGAAAAGCAAGGGTGGATGTAGAGGTGGAGTATGTGGGTAGGCGGAGGGTGGGGTAGAGGTGGGTGTGTGTGGGAGTGGGTGAATAACTTCTCTCTACTAAAAAAGTTGGATACCACGAAAAACAACCAGCGAATTCGTTGCTTCAGCCTATTCACCTCGTGAAGCTCCTTTCTGAGATGATGATGTCCTAATCTTAACTTCACGGATGAGAATGGCAAAATGGGAATTGAATGTAGTACTAAGATAGGTAATCTGACCTCTTCACAACTCGTCCAGTCCCTTCATTAAATAGAAATAAACCATTGCTTTCTTTATCATCTAAATTTAATACATTACGAATTCTAGTACTCAGTTACTATATTAATTTTCTGAATTACTTAGCAAGTTTCTCTTCTTATCTGTTTCCCTTGGAAGACATACTAATCTCTAATGGAAAAATACTTTGCACCTAATTACACTTTCGTTACGCTGAGCAAATTTCGTTTTAGACAAGTAGCTAAAATTAACCTGATATTGATATAATTTACCAATTATGCCAGGTTTGGTGTTTTAAACCTCATTGGTGAGTTATTGCTATTTATATTTCTGTCTGCGAAATTCTTTTGATTCCACATTTTGGAGAGTTTTCTAAAATTTCAACCAAAATAGAATAATTCACCAATATGTTTTCCAGCAATATCATTTATCGTGTGGTCTCGGGGAAAACGGGTGAAGAATTCCGTTGGCTCGGAACCAAGATAAATTAGTTGTGAAATATGAAGTTAAATATGATATAGGCCGTATTATGACACTATTGGTAGTAACGCTGACAGCTACTGACGTTAAAACGTCAATACACACGTATATATAAGTATACTTAAGTATGTATATACGATGTATTTGTAAATGTATAACTATGTGTGTTTATGTATACATGCATGCATGCATACATACAATCAAACACTCACATAAAGATAGATAGATAGATGTTCAGAATGCATTAAGAATAACTCCTATGAATTTTTTGTCATGTGTCAAATTTATCACTCTTTACTACATATTTATGGTCGCGTTGCCTGACAAAATGCTGAACGGCATTTCTTCCTGCTTTGCGTTCTGAATTCAATTTTTACCGAGGTCATCTATGCCATTCATCTTTTCAGCATTATAAGAACCAGTGAAGTACTAGGTCGATTTTATCAATTAGGCCTCTCCCACCAAATTCCAAGTCTTGAGCCTATAGTAGAAAGAAATTATTAGGGCCATGTCGGATTTTGATTACCTTCCACAGTTTTGTGCTTAACTAATACTTTTAAGAGATTGAGTATTTAGAACTTACTAGTTTCACTGAAGATTTGCAATGAATGCAGTGTATAAAATATTGTCTTTCCAGCAATGTATTGAAATGCAGTGAAATATTGAACTGTGACAAATTATTGACAGACATAAAATAGAAAATGTTTTTGATATTAAAAGTGAAAGTAAGGGGTAACAATTTAGCCTTTGGTAATAGATGTCGTTGTTAAGGTGGCAAGCTGGCCGAATCATTAGCACGCCAGGCGAAATGTTTCCATCCGTCTTTACGCTGAGTTCAAATTTCGACCTTAATTTTCATTCTTTTGGGGTCGATAAAATAAGTACCAGTCATCGACTATCCTCCTTCCCCCAAATTTCAGAATTTGTGCCCAAGGCAGAAAGGATTATTATTGTTGTTTAGATCCAGATTACCTGTGATCGATTGCAACGATGATCAATATACCACCCAAGACCGTACTTATGCGTGCATGTGTACGTGTATGTGCGTGAAAATACACAAAAGAGACTTAGCAGAGAGTTTCGAGGGTATTTGTTTCGACTGTCTGAGCTCTGAGTTCAAAATCCGTCGAGGACAACATTGCCTTTTACTCTATCTGGGTCGATAAACAAGTACCAATCCAGAGTGGTGGAATTGACGAAACTGTCAAGAGTAGAAAGGATATCCAACAGTATCAATTTTAGCTTTTGTATTCTAACTGCAATATCATGAGAGAGATTGCTGTATCAGCCCAAGTCAACAAACTTTCACTTGGATAAAAATGAATGACCTAGAGCGAGAAGTCTTGCATGCAAGTGTAATGGCCAGTCTTCCGAAAGAAAAAGACGATCTTTGCCAGGCGTCCATGCACAGGTGCATGGTTAATTTGAATGGATCTCTCTCTCTCTCTCTCTCTCTCTCTCTCTCTATATATATATATATATATATATATATATATATATATATATATATATACTAGCAGTATCGCCCGGCGTTGCTCGGGTTTGTAAGGGAAATAACTATATAAGCATTTTTAGAGAGTTACTTCCCTTATAGATGCCAATTCGGGCTTTCTTAGCCATTTCTGTTTTGGTGTCTTCAAGCCACGAAGTCGTTGTTCTAAAAGAACGCTGGTCTCCTTGACAACGCTTTACGACGTTGATTTCCTTACACTCCCTTCCCCACAGCTTCACGAGGGAGGGAAGAAGAGGGAGAAGCAAACAGGTGCAGGTGTGACTATGGACGCCAACTCCGCCGCCATCGACACACGAAAAATTATGCATTAAATTGGAATAAAAAATGATGTTAAATTATTTTTAAAATCGTAGACTCATCGTAGACGCGCGCTAATACTCAGACGGGCTCGATATGAATCACGACTATAAGATACCCGAATTTGGTTAAACTGCACCGCAAAATGTGGGAGTAGTTAGGAATCTAAATCGAAGGGGACAGACACTCACACAACTACAGTTTTATATATATATATATATATATATTAGAGAGAGAGAGAGAGAGAGAGAGGGAGGGAGGGAGGGAAAAAGTTATTTTAATCTACATGGGTAGAAATATAGGAAAAATAGAAGTTGAAAATGCACTGAGAATAGTTAAAATATTTTTATTTCTTATATTCAAAGATTAAATCAGTTTCACAGTTTACACTGATTTTCAAAAACTTGAAATAGAAAGACGTGGCTTATGTCGCAGCTGTAGGTATATCAAGGGGCATAACTCCTAACCGAATCCCCTGACCCGTTTTACAGCATCCGCAAACTAGATCAGCTCGCAGCGCTAAATACCCAAACTGCGAGATGCTAGCGTTTCGAAGTAGTTATCTACTCTTCGGTCACGGACGCTTTACAGGCGGTGCTACGAAATGGCTGAAGAGATTGACTCTCTTATAAGAGTATCAGCCTAGTGACTGTAACCGAAAAAGAGATAACTACTCCGAAATGCTTGCATCTCACAGTCTGGTTAGGTAGGCTGCGAGCTGATTTAGGTGTTCTTACACCATTTGGCAACAAACGGGATATATTTTCCGTGACAAAACGCAGTGAGTAGCTTGTTCTCCAGTTGGAAAGTACCTTAAACATATTTGGACTGATAATAATAATAATAATAATATTATATATATATATATATATATATATATATATATATATATATATATATATATATAATTTATAAGTAAGGGCAAAAGAAAAAAATTCTAATGCCAAAATATGCCGAAAATGCCCTTACTTATAAATTGTTTATAAATTTAACATTTAAAGGTACTTTTTAATATACTGGCCATTGATAGAATTTTTTTCGAAAGATTTGTATCCTACATTAGATATATATATATAAAGTAAAAAAAAACTAAGGAAAAAATTCTTTCAAAGGTGTGTGTAAAACATCCAATTCACTGGTACGCCAATTGAATACCACATAAATATGGGTATAATTCAAATAGGGAGATACAATTGACAATCCAATAATCTATTTACATTATAATATAACATAAACAATTATTAAAAAACCAAAAAAAGCCAACAATTTGTTTCAGCTTATACATTTTTTGATATACAATCAATTCAATTCCCTTATATAAGCCTCACCAGAGCCAATGGTTTGAAGATAGGCAAAATTTGGTGCGAAAGGACGGCTGGTTTGTGAAAAAAATAATAATCTAAATGCCTATCTATTATGAGCATGTGCATTAGCCATTCAGTTGCCTATCAATTACAATAAAAATAACAAAATTATAACGGACAAAATAATTAACTAGAATCTACAACTATCGAAATATAATTCTATATATCTCAATATTAAACCAAACTCGTTTATGTGGAAGACAATCTTTCGCTATTATAATTAACATACAACAATAACATATATGTATATTATTAAGTATCAGGGTCTTACTTAATCTAGAACCGCAATAAAACGTGTAAAAAAATATAAAAATATAAATGATAATTATATTTCTAATATATAGCTCTAATGCGGTGACCTGGCAGAAACGCTAGCACGCTTCCGGTGTTATTAAAGGTGTACGTGAGTAATTTTTGACAGTATTTTCACAGTGTTAACATCGTTTATTCTGTTTCAGTGTTTTGGACACTTCGATTGATTGTTTTTGTGCTGCTTTGCAACGATTTGTTTGTGCTTCCCCTCCTCATAGAGGAGGGTCGGCTTAATAAAAAAGATGTCTGAAGAAGACTTTAGCTTTTCAGTTATGTCGTCTTCAGAGGAAGAATTTTTGAAAACTGTCAAGAGAATGGACGAAAAAATTAAATTAAGAAAAGAGAAACTTTGCGGACGTGGCAAAGTGGCAGGAAAAGGATATTAATATTGGTGAACTTGAAAAATTACAAAACTTCATTAAATTGGGATGGATTTGACGTTAAATTGCCCCCCCCCCAACACACACACCGCAAAAGACGCATAATAATATCAAAGAAAGAATAATTTTGTACATTTTCAATAAAGGAAAAATTGATGTCATGACCACGGGTCAAGTGGAGAAGGACCAATATGGCATGGAATTGTGTACTTTGCGAGAGGTACTAAGTTCGGAATAGTGGAAAGGAGATTCAAGGATGCGGCAAAGGCAAAAATTACGCAGCGACTACCATTAAGAGTACCTATCCTTTCCATATAACAATTGAAACAGTGGGGCTATGTTTCACGAATGAGCAATGATAGGATTCCGAAGAAAGTATTTTTCGGTTCAACTTGAAAATATTCAGCGGATAGTTCTACGGTATAAAAACAGACGAGGGGATACTGATCACTAAGCACAAGTAAACATAACTCGCTTCGGCAACATAAGCCGGATGTAAAAATCGTATGACCGCACCATACACATTTATGAGTGGACGTCAAATGATGATGATTTTATCGGGTGAGCAGGGAAGGAATAAAGAGGTTGATTCAGTCCGATAAACAACTGATTTATTGTTAACTTGTTTGGCATTTCGCACGCTACAGCATATAGATTAAGAAACATTACTATATCTGCCACAATCTCTGTTAAATACCATTTTCTTTATTGAAGAATATGATCTACCATCCCAGGATGGTTAGGTACCTAACATACGTCAATGGTTAACGATACAACAATATATTACTTGTTAATAATATTCAATCACACCCCTGCCACTTTTTTGTTTTTTTTAAATATATAGACCCATTTTTAAATATACACTCGTTCGATAAAATCACCATCCCTTGATAACCAATAAGAAACGTACATGTAATTAAGTAAAATATCCGATTTACGTCACTGAATCGAATGATGTCTACATCTGCTACATATCATTCGAGCTTCGTTTATTCCAATTAAAAAAGAAATTATGATTTAGACTATTAGATTTTAAAATGTTTTCGAACTGAATACGTCATGGATGACGAACTACATGATATGACTTTCACTCAGTATTTTAATATTTATTACTTCGCCATAAAAAGAAAAAAAACTTGAGTATTTATTTATCCCTTTATTTATTCATCCATTTCATCATCATCATCAATATTATATGTATAATTGTTGCTGTTGTGTTTGTTAAGGAGGCAAGTTGACAGAATCGTTAGCACGCCGGACGAAATGCCGCTAAATATTTTGTCCGTCTTTACGTTCTGAGTTCAAATTCTGCCGAAGACGACTTTGCCTTTCATCCTTTCGAGGTCCGTAGAATAAGTACCAAGTGAGTACTGGGGTCAATGTAATCGACTATCCCCCTCCCCCAAATTTCACGTCTTGTACCTGTAATAGAAAAGATTATTAATATTATTCATTATTATTACCATTATTTTTGTTGTTGTTGATGTTGTTAAGGCAGCGAGCTGGCAGAATCGTTAGCACGCCGGACAAAATGCTTAGCGATATTTCTTCTGCTTTTACTTTTTGAGTTCAAATTCTGCTGGTGTCGACTTTGCCTGCAATCCTTTCCGGGTTGATAAAATAAGTAACAGTCGGACAATGGAGTAGACCTCTCTCCCCAAATTTGAGGCTTTGAACCTATAATAGAAAGGGTTATTGATATTGTTGTTGTTGTTCTTAAAGCGGCGAGCTGACAAAAACGTTGGCACACTGGACAAAATGCTTAGCGGCATTTCGTCCGTCTTTACGTTCAGACTTCAAATTTGGCATGGATTGACTTTGTCATTCACCTTCTCCGGGTTCGATAAAATAAGAACTAGTTAAACACCGAGGTCGATGTAATCAACTTAGCCCCTCCTCCAAAACTGGCGACCTTGTGCCAAAATGTCAAACCATTATTGGTGTTAAGGCGGAGAGCTGGCAGAATCGGTAGCATGCCGGACAAAATACGTATCAGTATTTCATCCATCTTTACGTTCTGAGTTCAAATTCCGCCGGGGGTCGACTTTGCCTTTCCTCTTTTCAGATCGACAAGTACCAGCTTAGCACTAGGGTCTATGTGGTCGTCTAGCCTTCTCCCTCCAAACTACAGGCTTTGTGCCTATGGGATAACAATTATTATTATTGGCCGTGTCGCTAGAACTTCACTAGACCATCGGAACCGAAACTTCAATCTTACAATCATGAATCGAACACCTCTAACCACTAAGCCACGCATCTCTACAAACATTTCAGCATGTCCATAAAATCGCGTTCCATAAAATGGCAATGAACTAGCAGAAGCTGCACAAGGTGCCTTACAATATAAAACTTCAGCAGTATACTTACAGTATACAATTTCTTCCTTCTGCTTGATTAGATGTAACAATTCTTTTTCATCTGGTTCGATAAAATAACTACAAGTTATATAATGGATTCGATTTCATTTTATATTGGCCAAATGTCAGTCTAATAATTGTTAATATAAATATGGCGATCACTTGTAGAACAGGAACTTAGCTCTCGAGTTGCCAATTCTTCAAAATGTTTTTGATTTACAAACACCATTGAGACAGGATCAGGTTTCATTTCTACATATTTTATATCCTTTTGAGTAACTAAGACATAAATATAAATCTCATTGGTAGCACTATTAAAAGGAAGTTATATTATTTGATATCATTAAACAGGTCCTCCGAGAGAAATTTAGCAATGGAGAATAAAAATGTTTCCGAATGAAAGAAAATCGTCTAAAATTTCATGAAAACTGCGATTTTTTAATGAAGGAGAAAGAAGGAGCTCGTAGATAGTGGACCTCTAATTGGCCCTCAGGGTCCTAGAATGATGCACCAACTTAGCCCCTTTCGAATATGCCATGTATTGAACCTGTGTTTAAAATAACTTTGCTAAAACTTTTAAAAAATTATATTTTACCCGGTTTGATCCCTGAATAGTTTGTTATAAACGACTTGAAAGTATGGAATTTCTTTGACAGTATATACTACTATAATATACAAGGTTCAAATGGCGGCGAGCTGGCAGAATCGTAAGCGGTTACATTCTGCTTTCAAATTCCGCCGAGGTCGATTTTACCTTTCATCCTTTCCGGGTCGATTAAATAAGTACCAGTTACGCACTGGGGTCGATGTAATCGACTTAATCCCTTAGTCTGTCCTTGTTTGTCCCCTGTATGTTTAGCTCCTAGTGGGCAATAAAGTAATTAATATACAAGGTTCAAATGGCGGCGACCTTGCAGAAACGTTAGCACGCCGGGCGAAATGCCTATCGGTATTTCGTCTGCCGTTACGTTCTGAGTTCAAATTCCGCCGAGGTCGACTTTGCCTTTCATCGTTTCGGGGTCGATAAATTAAGTACCAGTTACGCACTGGGGTCGATGTAATCGACTTAATATCTATGTCTGTCCTTGTTTGTCCACTCTGTGTTTAGCCCCTTGTGGGTAATAAAGAAATAGGTATTTCGTCTGTCTTTACATTCTGAGTTCAAATTCTGCCGAGGTTGACTTTGCCTTTCATCCTTTTGGAGTCGATAAGTAAAATACCAGTCGCATACTAGGGTCGATTCAATTGATTGGTCCCCTTTCCCAAAATTTCGGGCCTTGTGCCTAGAGTAGAAAAGAATATACAAGGGTCAAAAGGCAACGATACATTCCACATAAGTCAAGGTTGTG
>NC_042998.1:89123919-89178919 GCF_006345805.1 Octopus sinensis
CCTTATATCACTCCGACCAGCTGAATTAAGTTTATCACGTCAACCGAATAGGAATCCTGTTATATTCTGCTATTTTTGGGACAATCAATATTATTCCAGCTTTTGACAATGACATCATTTTGTAAATGTATAAACTATATCTATCTATCTATCTATCTATCTATATATATATATCACGCGCACCTTCTCTTGTTGAGATCACGAGCACTTTATCATATCCTTTTCATTCAATCTCTTTTTCCCCCCAATCATTCGCCATGTTGGACCGCTGAAATCTATGTGCTTTTCATTCTCTCTGTTTATTTTCTCTTATTCCTTACTCTTGAAGAGCGTACACTCGACACATAAAAGACTTTTTCATTTTTCCCGATCGTCAAACTAATACACTTGCTTGTTCTTCATACACACTTCGTCTTTTGTTTTTCTATAAATTTTAACTACATATGTGTGTATGTATGTATTCGTAGCAAAGTACCAGATATAGTTTTAAAATATATCAAAACTAAAATATAACAAAATAAAAACTAAAAATATATTAAATAAATACTAAAGGGACTTCTCAATCGCAGTATATAATGATATACTGAAGTATAATGCAAGATATATTCCCATTGGCATATATATTATATAAAATACATACCCTATGAAACAAATACTACTACTATATATTTCCGTCAGAATATATACTCCGTCAAATACATTCGGCATAAACAAAGAGAAACTCCAGTTGTTTAGATACAAACTTTTTAAACGACTTGATATTTAATAATTTTGTGCCTAAAGGCGAGTTTGCTGCATTACTCTGACTTCTGAATTTTATATCAGGTACAGGAAAAGTCAATAGCTTCAAAAAGATTTCATAGCTGCTATGTGGTTCCGGTTTCAATCTAACAGAGCGGCTCTTGAACAAGTGCTTTCTACTGTAGCCTCGGCTTAACCAAGGCATTACAAGTGAAATTTGGTAAAATTAACTGTGGAGAACCGCGTCAGAAAAATATTTCTTGATCTTTGTTGGAAAACACAACCCGACATCCGGTTTAATATCACTGCCGGGTCTTTTGGTATATTAAACGGATTGCACTTTGGTTCCGAGCACGATATTTTCTCTTCACACCAGCATTAGATGGTCAAAGAATGGATATAGGTGTTGCTCTTCTTCCTCAGATTAAGCAATGTATGTATAGAATTATATGCGTGTCTGAAGTAGATTGTTGAGAGGACGTAAGAATTTAAAAGTTTTTCTGTGCAAAACTAAATAATAGGATTATTATTAAAAGAAATGCACTAATGGTGTACAACTTTATTTGTAAAATATATTTATCAGCAATTCTATCTATGTATCTATCTATGCCTTTCTCTCTCTTCATATATATATTCCATTCAGGTTTAGGTTCTTCTTGTCAGTCACGTTAAACTCCCACCGTTGCGTCTTCACCCGGTCTCCCCTCTCTCTATATACAATAATACCCCATTTTACGAGGCCCCGGGTTTATGAATTTTATTTTATGATAAATATAAAAAGGTTAAGCAGCCATTTTGTGAACGAAGTGCAAACGTTTCTACTACCATAGCAAACGCTTCTGCGTGTTATCGAGAAATTTATAGAGAACGATAAAAAAAGAAAAAGAAAGCTTCTAAGCAAACAACTCTAGACTTGGTTTTGAAAAGAAATCTACAAGTCCGTCTAGGAATGCTTGTGGATCGGTGATCGTGCCTACAAATGCGCGTGAAACTGATTCAGGAAACGATTATAATAATATTTTTTTTTATCCAAAATGATCTTGAAATTCTTTTTACTTTACATAAAATATTCTTTGATTTATTGCCATTTATCTACGAGTATTATAAATTTTATAGGTATAATATTTTTCTGGGAACGAATTACGATTGGGAACACAGCTACTATGGGAAATTATTTGCTCTGTTTTACGAGCTGTCTCCGAGAACAAATTAACTCTTTTATCGAGGCATTACTGTATATGCGTGCATGCATATATTATTCTTTTATTTGTTTCAGTTATTTGACTGCAGCCATGCTGGAGCACCGACTTTAGTCGAAAAAATCGCCCCCCCAACTTATTCTTTGTAAGCCTAGTACTTATCCTATCGGTATCTTTAGCCTAACTGCAAAGTTACGGGCCCGTAAACACATCAACATCGGTTGTCAAGCGATGTTGGAGCACAAACACAGACACACACATATATATACGACGGGCTTCTTTCAGTTTCCGTCTACCAAAGCCATTCATATAGTTTTGGTCAGCCCGGGACTATAGTAGAAGACACTTGCCCAAGGTGCCACGCAGTGGGACTGAACCCGGAACCATGTGGTTAGCAGGCAAACTTCTTGCCACATGACTGGCGGTTTTATTTAAACATGTACAGTATTTGTTATATATTAAGACTTCAATGCACACACGCGTGCACGCACACACACACACACATATATATATATATATATATATATATATATATATACCTTCAGTGGATCATATATCCAAAAAAGAAGCGCACTCTAAAAGTTAGAGCAGTAATGTATCAGGTGCTCTCAGCTATGGTCAACCAGTGTTTAATAATGTTTAAGGAAAGATTCAGCATAATCTCCTTCGGAATAGTAAAATTGCACGACAATACACCAGTCTCAGCGTTCCTGTAACTTTTGGCATCCGGCCTGGAAGTAGTTTTTCGGAAACGAGTCGAGGACCTTCTGAGATTCGCTCTGGATTTCGACAGCGGTGTTAAAACGGTGACCTTTGAACTGCCTTTTCATATCGGGGAAGAGATGGAAGTCCGAAGATGCTAACTCTGGCGAATAGAGCGCGCACCGAAGTGATATCATGTTGTTTTTAGTGAGAAAGTCCTTGAAACGTTCCAAAACATTGCAGTAGAATTCTCAATGGACTGTCTGGCCCTAGGACACAAATTCCCGATGTACAATACCGCGGATCTAAAAACAACAAACAAAAAAAGAACGATGAGCATGGATAGGTAAATAAGAATATTATTTTCTATTCTAGACACAAGACCCAAAATTTTTGGGGAGGGGAACCAGTCGATTAGATCGATTCCAGTACACAACTGGTACTTAATTTTTCGACCCCGAAAAGATGAAAGACAACGTCGACCTCGCTGGAATTTGAACTCAGAACGTAGACAGACGAAATATCGCTAAGCATTTCGCTCGGAGTGCTAACGTTTTTGCCAGATCGCCGCCTAGGTAAATAAGAATATTCTTTTCTGCTCTAGGTACAAGGCCCGAAATTTTTGGGGATGTGGTCAGTAGATTAGATCGACATCAGTACGTAACTGGTACTTAATTTATCGACCACGAAAGGATGAAAAGCAGAGTCGCTAGATAGATAGATAAATTCAGAGAAAGAGGGAGAGAGTTAGAGAGAAAGTGAGAGACAATAAAAGAGAAAGACAGAAAGAACTTAAATGTAGGGTGTATTTAAATATTTCTGTCACAGTGTAATTCATCCTTACTAAATGCTCATACAAAAAACAATGTTGACATCATTTCACAGTTTCTCATTTATTTATTTATCTATTCATTTATTTATCCTTTATTTATTTATTTATTTATCTATTTATTGTGCATCTTAAATTTCAGTGCTTACCACACCCCAATACTTGCGACGATTGCTTTGAGAAAATCCCGCCCAGTTCGCAAAGTCAGTCGAACGAAACTGATATTTTGTCCATCGGCAAAATATCAAATATATAAATATCTCAGATTTTGCAGCTGTACCATATCTCACAGATATATTAAGACTATTTTAGTTTAGTTGTTGTTATAAGGAATCTTTTCTTTCTCTTTCTTTACCACTGTCTTTCTTTCCATATATCTAACTCTTTCTCTCTACATGATCCCATCCTTGTGTCTTTATGATTGATTCATTCGTCTCAATAACATGTGAAATCATCAGCCGTAACAATATAGAATCCAGAAGAGAAACCGAACTTCTCTGAATGTTATTACAGTAACACGTTATATTATATTTATGTTTCCGCGCGCGCGTGCGTGTACGCATTGGCAACATCACTATTAACATCAGAATTGGTCCAGATTGCTATTATAGAAATGTTTTGATTATGAGATTTTATCGAACCACGTGCTAGAGTGTCGAACACTAAAATATTAACTAAAATTATTCGTGCCCTTGTAACATTGCTCATTGATTTACTATTTCTTTATTCACCATACGGTTTTACATAGATAGGATACTACAACACATTGGGGACACAAAACATCAAAAAAATTGTCGAATGATAGGATGAAAAAAGGGGTGATAGATGAGAGGTGAAAGTGATGTTGACTGCCCCATCAGTCAACATCACTTACTTGTCCTTTTTCATATTTGACTGAAAAATCTACGAAATCCCCAAATTTTAACCCGTATATTTTCCAGGGTTCATCTTTCTCTTTCTATTTCAAACTTTCCCTAATCAACACGTATACATCACCAAGTTCATTTTCAAGTTCTTTCACTTGCTCCTCCGACAATACCACTTCCATTTCTTCGTCCCATCGATCTGGCATTTCTGCCTTTCATGTAATTGCTCGCTGTCTATTATACCTAAACAATATTCTTCTGGACGGGGTTTTTGAGTTGTCAATTGTGTGCATGTTTTAAGTTTTCTTGTTGGTGGGGAGTGGGTGGGTTTGGCGTCTGCGTGGTTTGGGTGGGTCACAGTGGGTGAGGGTGGTGCTGGGGTGGGTTGGGGTTCACAGTCACTTGCCTTTTTCCTTTTCCGCTGTTTTCTTTTTCCTGGGGTTTCCCATTCTTTCCCGTATTCCTTCACTTGTTTTTCTTTTTCTTCTGTTTCTTTCTGTTCCTTCTGGGGTGTTACTGTTTCTACTGCTGTTTCTTTTTTAAATTTCCTTTACTGTCGTATTACAGTTTGCTCTTATGTGGCCTTTCAGACCACATTTATAACATCGAGGGGCTCTGCCCTCCACCCATACTCTCATTGTTATGTCGTTTGCCGTAATCGTTTCTAATAAATTTTGTAAGGTTTCCATTTCTGCTTGGATGCTTAATTCCAGCGTCCCACCTCTCCATCCTCTATCTTCAGTTATAGTCGCTTGGACATTGATTATCATTTACGTCTTCAATGTAATCCCAGAATTATTTCAATGAATTTAGCTTACAGAATGTATTTCTGTGCATGCTGCATGTAAATTTTATTCTATGTCATTATTAACTTCGTTTTAATAGGATGTTCTTGCGCGATTATAGTCAGCGAGTCTGTTTCTCTTTGCAAGTTTCTTTTCTCAGTCACAACCAGTGTTCTTCATTTTCAATATCCTTGATTAGTCACTTGAATTAGCTATGTAATTCCTTCTCTTTCTAGTTATTTATCCTGTAACTTGTTTTTTTTCCCTTGAAATCTTCCACTGCTTCAGCAACTTCTTTGATATACCTAGCCGCAGCTGATAATATCTCTTCATTATTCCAAACGTAGTTTTTCAAATCAAATATCACAGAACCTTTGCTGCTTTCTCTTCTTCGAAACTAGAGCCTATCGATATCACCTTTAGGGACGATGTGAGTTTTACATTGTGAGTAGTAGTTCTATCCAGTTCACGAAGTCTTGTCTTTACCAAGTTTAAACACGGAGCAGAACATCGCAACATGGGCATAGGTGATGATTGCCTTGATATTACTTCTATTTAGTTTTGTTTCAACTTTCTATTATAGTAACTATGTACTCATTTTATTGTTCAATATTTTATAATATTGATTCCCTCTAAGGTACCAAGATAGCCGTATCCCTTACTTTTCCTCATAATATTGGAATATCTTGTACTATCTATATCCCACCAGATTTAAAATTTCAACCTCTCCCCGAAACCAATTCTGCACACTTATTTCTTTTAAAAGGGAAACCAATATCCCTACTAAATATCTTCAATGTTTAACGAGAGAATCATGCACCTTTTCAGTTTTGGTGCACATTTGAAGGTCATCAATGTACAGCTGACGGTCATATTGATAATACATGGTAGCAGTCGTAAACAGCTCATGATTTATTTTCTCTCCTCATTCTTAGAAGCTCATAAGCCAATTTAGATTTTCTCAGCACTCTCGTCAAAGAAGTCTACACAAACACGAAAAACAAAAGAGTCGATGAATGTCCCTGAAATATTCCCTTCCAGGTTTTTACATTTCTCAATAATTCACTTTCGCCCCGCAGTTCAGCTTCCCACAGTTTCATCGCTTTGTCTAATAGAAGACTATTACTCCTCTCATGTATTCCAAGGTTTCTCCGTTGAACCCAAATCTCTTGTATGGTTATTTCTAGTACATTTTCTATTTCATATTGATTCCTTAGATCATTGCTGAACAATTTCACTATTTGAAATTGTAATTCCAGATGTTTGCCTGCTTTATCAGATACCATTACGTCATCAATATTGAATAACCAGCGTAGTGTGCTATATTTTCTCTTGTGATTGAAGCAATTCAAAGACGCTAGGATATTAACTTCTAATGAATGAACTTACTACTACTGGTGCACCTGTTGTTGCTGCAAATCTTACTGCTACTACAATTGTAATAAAGAAGACAAGAAGACCAGAAGCCAAGCTAGATTTCTTATTTCTGATTTATTTTAGAACGAGGTCAAATTTCTGTGTAACCATTTGAATCAAACCAAGTGTCATAACAACAACAACAACAACAACAACAATAATATTAATGACAACGACAACAAGAATAATACAATTAATTTGCTTAATGACTTAATGAAATTAAGATTTTTTTCAGTATCCGAAAATGCCATTTTAATTAATGTACTACATTTATATGTTGTTTCGATGATTACTTTAAAGTAAATGCTAACAATCTTATTAAAGTAATCCAGTAACCTAGCTACAATAAACATCTGTCTCTGCTGAGTGAAAGTCAAGTTGATTGCGATTCTGTTTTAAAGGAGATCTATGATACCGTTAAGTTGTTTTGTTGATCCTGATAGCAATATGTATGTATGTATGTATGTATGTATGTGCGTGCGTGCGTGCGTGCGTGCGTGCGTGCGTGTGTGTGTGTGTGGTGTGTGTGTGTGTGTGTGTGTGTGTATGTATGTATGTGTCTGTCTTCTCGTTCTCTTTTTAATTTAGAGCAAATTTTTATCGACCACCGACTTAGTAGTAAGATTGTGAAGGTAATTATCTTGATTTAACAGTCATCCTTTAAATCTTAAGAATGTCCATAGATGTCCTCTTTCTCTTGAATTTAACTACATTCATACATATTTGAAGAAGAAAAAATAAACGGCTATGACGACTTAAAGTGAGAAATACGAAGGTTGTGGTCAATTAAGAGAGTAGACGTGATACCAATAGTAATTGGTGCACTTGGAAGTATCAGTACTCAACTACCAGCAAGGCTGAAAAAGATCGGAGCAAGTGTGAAGGTAGAACACCTACAAAAATCAACATTGCTTGAAACTGCAAGAATTCTTCGCAGGGTTCTTTCTTGAAGTATGACCAGTATACACGTGTCACTTTAATCTGCTGATTGTGGACAACTGACAGTTTCCATCATACCCAGCAAAATAAGCTGTGAGTTTTCATATAATAATAATAATAATAATAATAATAATAAAAAGATATGGAGAAACATCAAAAATAAAAAGATTTGGAAATAGAAGTAACTCGGATGTTCGACAAACATTCTCTTTGACATTACTCTGTGCAAAACTAAATATATGGCACCCTAGTGATAACACCAACTTGAAGTTCTTACTTGTCGTCTCTTGAGGTCTCTGGGTGAAACTTGGAGTCAACTTGTACAAATGCAAAGCAAAAGCCAAACGTATAATAATATCTAAAAAAAGAATACTGAAAGCCTAATCATCGCTGCCCAGCACCAGACGTTGAATACCAACTCAGTGAAAAAGAATATATACCACACAAGCGCATCAGACCTCTGCAGAATGTGTGGGAAGAGGGTCGAAAGAGTGACTCACATTATTAGTACATGTGTAAGTCTTGCGCAGAAAAAGTACAGGCGTAGACACGATAAAGTAGCCCCAAATCTCCACTGGATACTATGCTGTAAGTATGGATATGAGGTTACGGGTGCTTGGTACCAAAATACACCAGAAAAGGTAATGGACGAAAAGGGGAATGCAAAAGTCCTCCAGACAAAGTGTTAGAGCACCGAAGGACGGATATAGTAACAATTAAGAGGGAAAAACAATAGTACCTAAGAATCAACGGAGTAGTGCCAGGAGATCAATACATCATCATGAAAGAAAAAGAAAAAGTTGATAAATATGGAGACCTGAGAATTGAGAACGCTTATTTGTGGCAGCTACGCGAGTGAACATAAATGTTATTCCTATTGTCATCAGAGCATTGGGTTCAATACCACCCAATCTGAAAAAAAAAAAACGTCTGAAAACATTAGAAATGCCCTACAATCTAGATGTATTGCAAAAGTCGGCATTACTTGGAACTTCACGCATATTGCGTAAAGTACTGTCAGTCTGAGGTCTTTGTTATGACTTGACAAATAGTAAAAAACCTCGGTAGACACAATATCTTCAATCAACAACCCCACGATATTGTATACTGTGCAACGTCTATAATAATAATAATAATAATAATAATCCACTGAAACGGCAAAATCCACAAAACTACCGATAACTTGTCTCCCTACAATTTACAAAGCTATTACTGTAATAATATCACAGAGAGGGCAAACACCTGGAAGAAAACAACCTGTTTTCAGAAGAGCAGAAGAGATGATGCAAGGGCTTATGCGGTTGTAAAGATCAGCTATTGATAAAAAAAGCCATAACTGAAGACAGCCGAAGGAAAAAGAAGGGTTTAAGAATGGCTTGGATCGTTTATCGAAAGGCTTTTCATAGTATCTCCCACACACGAATCCTAGAAATACTGTTCAGGAAAAAGTAGCACCAATAATCATAAAATATATAAAACATTCCATGAATAAATGGCAAACAGATAAAAGAGAGACTCATAAAAACCGAGCCCATCCCTATTAGAAGAGGAATATTCAAGGGAGATACTCTCCCCATTCCTTTTCTTCTTGGCACTGACACCTTTATCTGACATGTTAAGCATAACTGGATGTGGATACAACTGTTACGGCAAAACAATCAATCGTCTTTTGTGTATGGATAACTTAAAACTGAATGCTGCAAATGACAGACAGCTGGAAACTCGAAGCAGAGATTAAAGGATTTTTAATTGCAGCTCAAGATCAAAGCCTCCTCACCAGAAATCACCAAAATACATTAAGAAAAAATACAAGTAACTGCAGAATATACGGTTATGGAGAAGGAACAGTGAATAAAGACAATCCAGGCTAAGAAGAAATATATTCACAGACATTCGATGGTTATGAAACGGTCTTTGAACTATACAGTCATATTGCTCCGATATTAGTTATGGTTTCTTTTAGAATCCACAAATCATTGCGGCATCTGCTATTCTTCCTTCACTGAGATTGTGGTTTCAAATCTAACCGAATGAACTTTGTATTGATATCAAATTGAGAATCGAATACAATGCGTTCAGATTTATTAAAACATTACCAACGTAGTCGTACAGTAGCAGAATACTGAACGCTGGTAATTTTTGGAAAGGGTTCCTCATTTTTACGACGCCGAAAGGATGGAAGGCAATGTTGACCTCGGCGGAATTTGAACTCAGACTGTTATGACAGACGATATATCATTGAGTATTTTCCCTGGTATGCTAACGATTGAGCCAGCTCAAGATCAACAATTTTGGGAGAGGGAGTAAGTTGATTATATCGATCCAATTGTTCAACTGGTACTTATTTCATCGACTTCGGAAGAATGAAAGGCAAAATTGACTTCGGCAGAGTTTGAACTTAGAACTTAAAAACTCGACCAGCTCGTCGCCTTATACAGTAGCAAAATATTAGAGACGAATTATACTTCGATTTCGTCTCACGGTTAATATTGTTTACTTCTTGAAGTAAAATGAAGATAATAGCTAATATCCCAAGGTAGAAATAACGAGTATATAACAAGGAATATTGCTTCCAGAGATGTTTCCTAAAGTTGTACCTTCACTACTACCTACGTGGGTGTTTGTATGCACCAAACGAATTAAACCTAAAAGACAGATTCAAAAGAAACTATACATTCCATAGCTTTCTATAAACTTCCAACCAGCTTACAGTTTTCAAAGTAACCATGGAATTTCCACATATATCATATGTATGCACGTATGTGTACGTGTGTGTAGTTGGATTGTATTTCGTGACAGTTATTTTAGGAATGAAATGGAATCTATTTAGAACATAATTAGTAATGGCATGACGTCATATCTGTAGACTTTAAACACAGTGTCTTGTGATAGCAATAAAATTAAACTTTATAAAGGTTTGTTGATTGTTAAAAAATCGCTCTCTCCCCTCTCTCTCTCTCTCTCTACTTTCATTCACAAGAGAAACATTTCAAAAAGTACGATTTTAAGATTTTAACAGCGGGGGATTTCTACTAGAGATTGTTTCCAGTATTAAGTACCGCCTTCGTCGGTGCCGTTGTCCTCATCGTCATCCTCATCGTCATCATAATCATTACCACCATCATCATCATTATCATCATATCCTCCGCCTGATAGCGCATGGCTATGAAACTGAAAGGACACGCTACAGACAACAGTGCCATTTTTTGTGAAGAATTTATTTTGGTGGATCAAATGAAGTACTGTGTTCTGACTGTGCTATGAATGTTTCAAGAACAATGACAGACTTCTTTCGTCGTGGGACTTCTGTATTTGCCATTGAAAGAGTATTAACAGTTAAAACACAGCGACCCAAAACCACAATATCGCAATCATCTAGAAGAGAAAAACAGCATGTATATATATATATATATATATATATATATATATATATATATATATATATGTATATATGCATGCACAGACATGTATATAAATAGATGATAGATACATACGTAATATACATACATGTATATGCATGTGCACACACTCAGACACACACATACACATACACACGCACACACGTACCTATGCAAAAAGTAGACATTTTTAATTCTTGTACTTTTGTAAAACCGGTCGTTTTAATAAAGATGTATCTAATTAATTTTAATGAATGGTTGCCGTTTGATATGAAATTTATAAAGAAAAAGATGGTAGTTTTGACGTGATTGTTATACGTTTCCTGAATATATAAAACATTTTAAATTAAATTCAAATTTAATATTTGAGCTTCATCATTGATCTTGAGCTATTAAAAGAGTTCTATACATGGAATATAGGGTGGAGGGATTGGCCATGTATGGTACTCTTTCCAACATTGTCTTTGTATATAAGATATCTAATTAGAATTGTCCGGCAACAATGAACTCTTGAATATTACATGTGAAATATGCTGAAAAGAAGACAGCATCGTGGAGATCATTCTTCTCTAGATTATGAATATCGGCCAGAAAAAGCTGGTACGAGAATGATACATTAGTTCATCAGGAGAAGAGCTTCTATTCGAATGATTCCCATTACTGGGAACTGAGCAGCACTTAACAGGCTTTATACATACATATATACACGCATAAGAGTCTACGACGGAGCCTCTATGTATTCGCTTATCTCACTCTTTGCAGGTCAGTTATTGCTATAATTCAGTGGTTCTGGTACTTTTATAACCAAGCGACTTCTTTCACGGAATGTTTTACAAATGATCCTTTCCCATGTTTTATAAAATTAAAAGTGGAAGGAAAAAATCTCAGATTATTTTAACCCAACAGAAGCTAATTTTTCACAGTCGTTTGTTACTTTTCCTCACAGTATTCCGTTCTTTAAGTGTTTCTTTTATTTTTGCATAGATTAGTTCTTGCTATAATATATTCCTACGAAAATTATTAAGAATGGCGGATTTTATATAAAGAAATGATAATGAACTTTAGTGTAGCATCAGTCATGTTTCTGTTCACTGATCACACAATGTTCTATTCATTTTAATCACGAGAAAGACATTTTGATAAAGTGTTTAGTATATGAGTTCTGATCAATAAGTATCCGGACTATTGCCATAGTAACGAAGCTAAAGTACGCAAAGTGAAGCCTCTTGGCAAAGATTGACCTTAAACGCATGTGCATGCGCATTGTTTTAACGTTCTAGCTCACTTCCGCTGTTTATAGCAATGTTTCGATGGAATGTGTGTAGCGTGTGATCGTCGCATTGACCATGACAGAGAAAGTTGTCATGGCGATACTTGCTCAGAGGCCTACGCAACGTTGCAGAAAGTGTATGGAGAGGAGTGTATGTGCCGCACACAAGTGTTCGGGTGGTTCAGACGTTTCCAAGATGGTCGAAAAAACGTTGATTTTGACGAACATTCTGGGAGACCCGCAACCAGCAGAACTGAGAAAAATACCGCAAATGTGCGTGCAGCTGTAAGGGGAATCATCCGTGAAGTATCAGAGGATGTGCAGATTAGTTACGGTTCAGTTCAATTCATTATCACTGAAGATTTGGGTACGAGACGCGAGTCTGCCAAGTTTGTGCCAAGACTGCTTTTAGCTGATCAAAAAGATACTAAGATTTCAGTTGCACAAGATCTCTTTGATTATGTCGAGAATGAGGAAATCTTTTGAAAAATTTGCGTACGCCTCTGAGCAGGTATTGCCAAGGTTTTGGCGAAATTTGATGCAGATTCTCTGCCTAACTTTCTCTATCATGGTCAATGCAACGATCACACACTACACACGTTCCTTCCAAGCACTGCTGTAAACAGCGAAAGTGAGCTAGAACGTTAACACAGAGTACGTATGCACAAGAGAGTTAAAGGTCTATCTGTGCAAAACGGCTTTACTCTGATTTAGCTTTGTTATTATAGTAGCAGTCCGATATTTATTGATCAGACCACGTATATAAGTATTGTACTTGATTTAAATATTTTTAATTCTAAGAAAATTGACAATCTCTAAACATCCAGAACCCCCATAGCACCCCCTTGAGAGAGAGTGTGTGCTACAGTGAGACAGTGAGAAAAAGAGGGAGAGAGAGAGCGTGAGGGAGAGAGAGAGCGTGAGGGAGAGAGAGAGCGTGAGGGAGAGAGAGTCAGAGAGAGTGAGAAAGTGAGTGTTCAGGTTAACCAAATATTCAGTCGGTGGTTTTACAATAATTGAGAGTTACATGTGTTGTATGTATTTGGATATCTTTTATCTTTAACTTGTTTCAGTACTTAACTGAGGCCATGCTGGAGCACCACCCTGGAGAGTTTCTAGTCGAACGAATCGGCTCCAGTACTTTTTTAAGCCCGGTGCTAATTCTATCAATTTCTTTTGTCGAACCGCTAAGTTACGAGGACGTAAACAAACCAACTCCGGTTGTGAAGCGCTGGTGTTCGACAAAACATAGACACAATGACACACACTTATAGATATATAATGACACATATATACGACGGGCTTCTTACACTTTCCGTCTATAAAATCCACTCACAAGTCTTTGGCCGGCCCGAAGCTAAAGTAGAAGACATTTGTTTAAGGTGCCATACAGAGGAATTGAATCCGGAATCATGTAGTTTGGAAGCAAACTTCGTGCCTCACAGCCAGACTAGCGCACGAATTATCGCTGGCACTCTTACATTTCTAAATAATTTTTATCATGTTCATAAAAACTTAATATATGCACAAGTATCGTAATTTAACAATTATTATATCTTGCCTTCATATAAGCAACCGGGAACCTTACTGTTTAGCATGTAATTTTCATCGATAAAATGTATGTAAAAACACCATAGGTATGTGCTTAAGCAACATATTACTTTCGGTCTTTAGTGTGCAGCACCTTGGGTATGTAACTTTACCGTATATTTGGATTGGCCATTGCCTTGTGAATTAAATGGGTGTATATTGAGCAGAAGCCTGTCGTGCGCGCACATACATGTAAGTATGTATGTATATACATACATGTGTGGGTGTGTGTAAGTGCGTGTGTATGTGTGTATATGTATCAGCGAGTGAACTAAAAAAATTGATGGTCTTCGAGCGAGTCGTTTACCATATTTCTTCCTCGCCGAGTTACAGACACCCGCTTGTTGTCAGAAAGGCAGTGAACCAAAGATTGCCCCACAGGCAAATGTGTAACCAAAGAATGCATTGTTCACTAAAATACCAAATAAAATAAATAAATAAACAAATAAAGCTCAAAATATTAGATTACTTATCTCATGAATTCATATTACCCTATTAATACCTTATCTATAAAAATTGTGACGTCCGGTCACCAATGTATTCTATGCTTGTAGCAGTAAGGTTCAGCAAATAATAGTGATAAAACATCAATTAACATTATCATTACAATACTCTATATTTCAAGATGAGAGCAACAGAAAGTTTACTGTTTCCCAGGATTCCTTTCTTCCCTAACTGCAGTTAATAATTCGTTGACATTTAAGATTGATTTGTTATAAACTCGTATTTAGCGTTAGATGAAAATTGACAAGGAGATTATTGTTAACATATTTAGAGATTTAACGCAGGGATCACTAAAAAGCGAAATTAGAAATAACGGTTTCTAATTTAGGCAAAAGTCTAACAATTTCGTGGAGTGGTTTAGTTATTAACGTCAAATCCAGAATTTGAGTGGCTTGAATTTATTTTATCAAGGCATTTTTTCCCGACACTCATACGGTTTTGCTTGCTCACTGCATTTAAATTAATAGTCTAAATGAGACCCAAGGTCAGCAATTCTGAGTTAAGAGATTAGTCGACATATTCGACGCCAGTACTTGACCGGTTCTTCATTTTATTTACCACCGAAAGGATGAAAGGCAAAGCTGACCTCGGCAGGATTTGAACCCAGAAAATAAAGAATGGAAGGAATCTCGCAAGGCAGTTTCTCCGACGTGCTAACGATTCTACCAAGTTACAACCCTCGTTAAACTACAAATTTTAATAATGAAATATTAGCCAATAATTTTAATATGGAAGGAAACTGAAATCAGTTTTTTTGCTTTTACTGTGACCTCATCAGCAAATTATAATCATTAACTTAGGGAAGAGGGACGGGACTAAGTAAATATAGAACAGTCTACATTGATTGGTGTAGATAAATAGAATTATTTATATGAGTATTGCAGGGACACCATTCACATGAAAAACGATAGTTTTTGATGACATTCAGTGAAAGGGGTGTTAAAGGCTAACTAGAAATTTCGTTTCTAAAATAGGCAAAGGGCCTGTCATTTTGAGGCTAATCGAAGGGAGTTAATCGATTACAACGATCCAGCCCCTGGCTTTATTTCTTCGACTTCCAAAAGATAAAGCAAAGTTGTTCTCGGCAGAATCTGAATTTATATACCATAAAGAACTTCGTCCGTCGCATTAAAGATGCTATCAATCCACTATAATCAACGATTGAAAATAATAAAATTAAATAGAAAATATCGAACAGAGGATATTGTCGTTTTAGGCAGAGACTAACGAACCTACAAAAGAATGAATTTTCTGAAGTTTGTTTTCTTAATGTATAGGGTATGTACATGAATAGAACTGGATTCAATTTAGAACTGAAATCACTAATTCTATTACTGTTACATCATGTTCTATGTCGCTTACTAAACCCGAAAAGAAAATATTGACATTACGTATATGCTAAGGCAGCGAGATGGCAGAATCGTTAGCACGTCGGGCTAAATGTTTAGCGGGATTTCTTCCAGTTTTACGGTTTGAGATCAAATTCCACCGAGGTCAGCTTTACTTTCCATCTTTCGAGGACGATAACATAAGTACCAGTTGAGCACTGTGGTTGACGCAACCGACTAGCTCGCTCCTACAAAATTTCCGACCTTGTGCATATAGTAGAAAAGTTTACGACATCATATGCTCCAAACCATGAGATCCTGGCCAAATCATAACATCCTGCTCTTAATGTTCTAAAGAAAAGCTAAGATCACATCAAATTCGGCCGAGGTCTACTTTGCCTTTCATCCTTTCGGGGTCGATAAATTAAGTACCAATTGAGTACTGGGGTCGATGTAATCGACTACCCACTCCCACAAATTTTAGGCCTTGCGCCTATAGTTGAAAGGATATTGCTAATGACTATAAAAAATTTGTTAGTTTTACTGTTTATGCTGTGTGTGAATGTCTGATATGTGGAACTGAAGGCGATGTCTTCGCAACAGCTGTTGCAGTTGTCTGGAAGATATTTGTATGTGCATGTGAGCGAGTGAATGTATGTGCGCGCGCGCGTGTTGGAGTGACCTATGATGTAAAGGGAGTTCAGTTAAGATGTTGTACTGCTCCCGCTTTTGTTATCAGTATTGTTTGAAAACCAAGACACTGTGAAGGCATTAAGATTTTCCCCAACGATGCTGCTTGTGAGAGTGTTAAGGTGTTGTAGTTTGGGCGTGTAGAAACTGGTAGAACAATCGTGGTTGTTGTTCGACTTCGATATCATGAACTTGCTAATAATTATGTTGACTTTGAAAGCATTCCTTTTGAAAGCGAGCAATGAGAAGATATACCTTTAGCTACGAGAATAATACAGTGTGTATATTATTACAATGAAGAGAATGTGAAAGAAAAGAAAACCCCCAAAAAACAAATGCTTGAGAATCGAGTTTTGTTTGAATAAGTGATGTATATTGCTTCTGAGAAAAAAAAATAACAGTTAGATATAGGATAATAAACACATTAAGGAGGGACTATAACGCTCGTTATCTATACGTATGTGTACGTATCTGCGCACGCACCTATGCAGCGAGTATGTCACTATAGGTGTCATGGAATATTTATGACCTAGAGTACCCGAGTGAAAAAATATACCCGCGAACTTTGATCTATCTATTTATCTATCAATCTATATATCTTTCAAACACACACACATTTCTTCCAATAATATATACACTCATATTTTAAATATGCATTTACACATACACACACTTACATCTATTTGTATATATAACAAGAATGATATACACATACATATATTCAAATAAATATATATATATATATATATATATATATATATATATAATATATATATATATATATATATACACACACATATGAGTACACATACATGCACACACACACATATATATTATATATATGTATATGTGTGCATATACATGTAGGTGCGCATGTCTGTGTTCCATTTTTTTCATTGGTGTCCCTTAGTGAATAAATATAAAAGTGAACTTTGATCTGAAAACCATTTATATATTCGAGGGATGAATTGCCGAGATTATTAGCGTTCTATTATTGTTCGAAATGTTGTATTAAGGTGATAAAAAGTAAATATTTGCATTCCCATCTAAATACCCCTTAGTAAACAAAGTAGGTAATTAGAACTTGAATTGATCCCATTTACTGTTTTCTCCTCCCATTTAATAGTAATGCAAACTATTTCGAAGGTGTACAACAGTATATTATAAAAAAGAAAAAAATATTCTGAACTTTACCTTTTTTTTAAAACATCAGGAATTGTAAATATTTAGCAAGTAAGGATAATTAAGGAAATTGTATATATATCATTAATAGATTTATTGACGCTTTCTTTAGGGCGGTGAACTTGCAGGAATTACAGCACCAGAAAATATAAGTCGCATATACTCTGTTAATGTTGAGAGTTTAGATCCCACAGAGGCCAAACTTTCATATTTATTCTTTCATACTATCGAATAAGCATCACGCAAATAACAGAGGCAATAATATAGACACTCCTTAAAGTTGCTGGCCTTGGCCCAAAATTAGGAACCCTTAGTACTTCCTTTGGATTAGCATTAGTATCTGCGTGTCTTTAAAGAGTTCAAATCACTCTGCGTTCAAATTTACTTTTCATTCAGCCAAGTACTGGGTCGATATAATCGACTAGCTTCTATCCCCGAATTAAGTGACATCGTACCTATGTCGGAAAATCTGAATAAATTATATTATTTCTAACAGACACAAACCAGAAATTTTGATGAAAGGAGATTAATTGATTGAATCGACTCTAGTAATTGACTCGTACTTTATCAAGACCGAAGTTGGGTCTCAGGGTATTGAAAGATTTAAAGAAAATACATATGTACTTAGGAATACATTATTCAGTAATTCAGTTTTGCAAGCTAGTGGAAAATTTGGTTGCTCTTAATAGCAGAAAGAGTGACTATGCAGAGGCTTCCTTGTTGGCTCAAACAACTGATGGGGGTTCATTCATGTCAGTCTTACATATATGACTTACTAAACAAAGAAAATCACCATCGTTAATCTTTAAAGCTTTACCGAACCGTTTACAAAGCTCAAATAAAACCCAGTATTGCTGGGTTTTATTTGAGTACTTGTACACCTTTTTGGATAACGTTGCTACACACGCAAACACCATAGTTCGAATTTAAGCTAAAAGAAACTCAATAAGATTGACAAATTTTCACGCACCGACACACTATTAACAATAACTGACACAGGTTCATCATTTATGCTGTCTTCCTTCTGTATGGCAACTACAACATTCTCCTCTGAAATAGCTATCTGAAAGCTCCTTCTGCTCAGACCTACTGACACCCTTTATTTTATCTCTTTTATTAGATATCACATTCCGAATGTTTTGCATCATATTTCCTTTCATGGAGCAGCATTCTCTCGACCACTTGTTTTCAAGCCACCATCGATCTGTGTTTATACTGAAACTGGATAACAAGCACTCTGATTTCTCCAAAGTGGGAGAATCCTCAAAAGTAGTGGGCACTATCCCTACTATATTGTCTAGTCTAACCTTATCTTTACCCTTCCCCGTAATATCTATCTGTATGTCTATCTGTACTTACATATGTGCCTGTGTGCATATGTGCATGAATGTATATATACACACACGTCCATCCATACATATATATAACGTATGCTCGGTTAGCGAAAAAAATTCATCTTTTAATGTATTTCTCTGATCCAAGTATGATTTTTCTTAAGATTCGATCTTTGCATTTAGAGTGCATCTGTACGTAGTACTAAGTCTGGTATAGTGGGGGAGAGAAAGATTAGAAGAGTTTTCTCTTTTGTGCACTGCGAGTTGGATGCAAAGCGGACAACAGGCACGGAGACTTTAACCGAAGGAGTGCAGCTAACAGAGCCATCATGTTTGAGCAGCGGTGTATAGCGTGATATAAAAGTAGTAGTAATTTCTTAGCATGAAATAAAAAGAAAATTCAACTGTAGGTTGGGAGGTGAGGCAGTTTGTTGACTGCAGTGCATGGATGTATCGTTTGCCTTCATCATACACGAATATATGTATGAATGTAATCATATGTACATGAAGAGATATTTAACTAATCAGAGAAATCAACGTGAAAGTGACTGAGCACTTCACAGACACGCTTAGAATTGATGTAGTTCTTACTGTGATACAGAATGGGACAAGGCTGGCCCTTTGAAATAAAGGTACTACTCATTTTTGCCAACTGAGTGGACTGGAGCAACGTGAAATAAAGTGTCTTGCTCAATGATGCAACGCGGCGCTGGGAATTGAACTCAAGACCTTACGATCGTGAGCTGAATATCCTATCCACTTAGCCAGTCCCTTTCACAATCAGAGAAATTCATCTAAACGTATAGGTTGGTTACAAAGAGAGACAATGCTAACTGGATATAATCAATAATAGAAGCACTTTGAAAACCTTTCACATATTTACCTGTATTTAGACAAAGATGAGCATATAGTAGACATTCAATTCGACTGATCCGTGAGAAAACGAAGCCTTACGAAGATACAATATTGTGGTGGTAGGCGTCAAATTCACACGAGCACGTTTGCCGCAGTGGGTGGTGTGTTAAAGACACACGGACTTACCCTGATGTATACAATGAAAGGTTACTATTTCCTTTATGCACATCTTGCAAGGATGTTTTATGTCTGCATGACACACCCAAATATTTCTTTTAGTTATTAAATCTAGCACATGATCACTAGAATAAACGTACTCCCTTTATTGCTACTCCGCTTACGTATTATATGTCAGTCTTACAGCCACCAAAATTTACTGGATATCTTAACAAGTGACTTTGACACCAATTTCTGCAGATTGAAAGCAGCTCAGCAAACCAGTACTATGAGAATTTGCATCTCTTAATCCTAACACTCTCATCTTCGGGTGGGGTAAAGAAAAATGACTAGTTTGTTTATAGAGATATATGTTGGTATATCAAATTTCATTAGTAGTTTACATTTATTGGCAACACAGCTATTAGGGCATGCATTCATAATCAGCATGGAACTATGGCAAGCAGATTATATATCTTATTTTAGTGTAGTCAGAATTTTATATCATTTAGGACATCTTAGAAGCACAGACTTTGCAACAAATTACAGTTTCAGGCACTGTGCAGAGCGTGAGAAATATATGCGCATAAAAGCAAAAAGGCATATATCTGTTACAACATTTCATATTCTGCACTAAATTTCTAAAATCTTCTCAACCTACGGATATATGTTTGTGTGTGTGTGTATCATTCAGGAACTGTCAGTGTCATGATGAAAGATATAAGAAGGTTTGGTTTCCAAATGTGAATTTCAATGTAACACCATAATTGTATACAAATATAAATACATGCACACAGACAAGCATTAGAAAGCATTTTCTATGATGCTATCTAGTGCAACATGTCTAATTAATGACCATGTCATAAACCGAACTTTCTCAACTCGGTCTCATTTGCTCAGCATGTAATTTTGTATAAAATACATCTTTATGTTACTCAACAATTATTTGCATTCATTGTATTATATTGCTCTAAGTTATTCGTTTACTGCGATTGTTTAGTTGATCTTTAAGAATCGCTTTTTTTGTGGAACATTCATAATTGTATACAAATATGAATACATGCACACAGATAAGCATTAGAAAACATAGATGTGAGAGGAAATTATAAGAATATAAAAACTTCCCTCCAATATTTTTCAATGTGCTGACAAAGAGCGAAGAGTCCCCAGAAAAATTTAGTGATACGAAATATTTTGAAATTTAGCGAGTATATTGTAGAAAATAGAGGAACATAACCACTAATGAGTTCTGTAATCATGAATAAGCAAACGACAATAATTAGTTTTTTAATTATGATAGGAAGAATGTAGAAAAGATAATATGGAAACACAGAGCAGCATGATTGGGAATGGAAGAAGAGTAAACGTAAGTGCATATGTACGCGTCTTCTCTATTTTGCAACGTGAGTGTGTATATAGCTTTCTATAAATTTGTTTACATTTAATCATCGTGTTGTTTATCTATACGAGTTTTATGTGCTTGTGTGTATGTTATGTGAGCGCGCGTGTTCGTGTGTGTTTGCGCGTATTTGTACACTTGTCTGTGTATCTGTGTTGTTCGAGTGTTTCGTCCATGTGTTTGCATACATAATTGATTAAGTATTAAATATCAAGGGAAACAAAGCACCGTAACATTCACATCTTCTTCAAGGAAGAATGATTTTAACTGGGGCTTAGAGCTAACACTGCAGAATCTCTAAGAAATTCAGACCATAGCGTCCCACCGATACTCGAAAGTATTCCTGTTTTCGTTAACCAATCGTAAATAAAAAGTTTGAATTACTTTCTTAACTCGTAATGTTTCACTATCACTTTTACTAAATCATTCGTTAACTTTATTAAAAGTAAAGTTTGATTTCGTTAGATGCAAATCCTATAATTTTCAAACGAAAAGAAGAACGGGAAGTGTGATATTCCTTATTCATTGGCTCATGAAAAATGGCTTCAATCAGAAATAAGAATCACTTCAAAAAAACAAAACCAAAAAGGGAACCGATGTACCATCATCTGAACAAAGTGACACATTTCAAGTTTGGGTTTATCAAAATCTAAGCTCTAATATTTCCTGATATTTATATATTTATAATCTTTTACTTGTTTCCGTCATTAGACTGCTGCCATGCTGGGGAACTGCTTTGCAGAACTTTCAGTCAAATGTATTGACCTCAGGACATATTTTTTTAAACCGGGAAATATTCTATCGGTCTCTGATGCCGAATCGCTAAATTACTGGAACGTAAACACTCAAGCACCAGTTGTCAAGCGGTGGTAAGGGTACAAACACTGACACACATACGACGGGCTTCTTTCAGTTTCCATCTACCAAATCCACTTACAAGGCTATAGTCGGCTCGAGGCTATAGAAGACACTTGTCCAAGGTGTCACGCAGTGGAACTGAACCCAGATCCATGTGGTTGGGAAGAGAGCTTCTCACCACACCCACGCCTGCACACACATACACACACACACACACACACATATATATATATATATATATACCAGTCTCTCTCTCTCTCTCTCATGTATATATATATATATATGTTTATAAGTATATATAAAGCGAGAGAAAGGGAGAGAAAAGAAAGAAAGTTTATGTGAGGAAGAGAAAGAGAAAGGAGAGAGAGTATGTAGAGAAGGAGAGAGAGCGTGCATGATGCTAATTGGATATTATCTGCATATCATCATCCGTTAGCGCGGAGCTCTTTTTTTTTAATAATTTAACTGAACACTTTATTAAATATACATCTTTAATGAAGTTTAAGATTTCGTATATTAATCACTTACGTACACATTTAAAAATTATATATGTAAAAGGCATTTCGAAGTTTATATATAAAAATCTGTAAAGCATTTCAATATTTTTTTACCTTAGCACTGTATGTATTTGACAACCATTTGACAAAAAAGTGGTCAGATTGTTAGATATCAGTTTTCATTATGTTGGAGATATTTGAATAAGAAATAAAGAAAACTTGAACACAATTGCATACATCTGATTGCACAACAAAAGCTCCCTCTCTAACATGTGCATATATAAGCATCCCACAAAGTCTGCATTAATACACAAATATGCAGGGATACCAAGAAGGAGAGCACAGCCATGTATGTATGTATGTATGTATGTATGTATGTATGTATGTATGTATGTACACGTACGCACACACACACACTCGCACACACATACACACACACACTCACACACACACACACACACTCACACAGTTTATATGTCAATAAGAGATTATAAAGACAAAGAATCAGGCAATCACAAAGCATGCGACAACAAAGATTAAGATCTACGTGATAATCGAATGATAATCAAAATTTGAAAGTAGAAGCGGAGATCATTTGGCAGTGTATCGTTTAGATCCGTGGGTGGTAATTTTATAAAGAATCTAGCTTATTCAGCAACAACAGCTTCTCCATTTTCTTGAGAAAACTTTTGTGACATACATTGAGGGGGAGGGTCACTTTGTTGCCGAAGCAGTCAATGAACGCATTTGGGTCACACAACGGCTGGACAAACACAGAATTGTCTACATACATCTTGATTTACGAACATCTTAAAGAAATACGTGTTTACTTGTTCGAGTATTGTTGCTCAATTTACCTTTCGACTAACATTTGCTGATCTAGCTATTAATTTACCCCACCCAGGTCTTCCTTTATTGAACTATTTTCCTTTTTCTTTCTTCCGTTTTTGCAACCGGCTTCATGCCAGCTTTATCGCCGCACCCCTATGTAAGTCATTTATCATTTTCTGTCTGACCTACCTGTTTATATTGCTCGAAATACTACTACTACTACTACTACTACTACTACTACTACTACTACTACTACTACTACTACTACTACTACTACTACTAATAATAATAATAATAATGACATAAATTCATCAGATATTTGATATAACATTCTCTGCCCCATTTTTTTTACATATTCAATGTCTTTTTTCCCAAGAACATACATACAAATGCATATATATGTGGAGTGTATATATGTATATATATATATATATATATATATATGCATACATATATATATATATATATATATATATATATGCATACATATATGCATGTATATATATATTATATATATATATGCATACAAATATGCATGTATATATATATTATATATATATATATATATATATGTATGTATGCTTATATATTCTATAAATATATTTTCAAGGCGGTGCCCCAGCATGGCCACTGTCTAATAACTGAAACCAGTGAAAGATAAGATATATACATATCAAACAGACACAGACACACACAAGCCCACCCCCAACTAGTCCCGCCCTAAGCCCACCACAGTCTTCTGCATAAGAAGATACACACGCATATATAAACAAGCAGACAAACAGATATATTTCTATTTTAACAGTTTGATACCTCTGTACGTCAATATTTATATGCAGTTAAGAAACATGGGTGGTAGAATTGCTAAAGCGCCGGGCAAAATATTTTTGTAACATTTAACTTTGGTACATTTGGTACATAAGTTCGAAGCCTAAATCGATCAAAATGAATTTTCAAAATTCCGTTTTGTAAATTTAGTTAATTATACCCTGCCCTTTGTAAATCTGCGCCAAGAACTATTCAAAATTTAATAAGTCATACTTTTATATATATATATATATATATATATATATATAGTCTGTGTTTTTCCCTCACCATCGCTTAACAACCGAGGCTGGTGTGTTTACATCCCCGTAATCTAGTGGTTCGGCAAAGACCGATAGAATAAGTACTAGCCTTACGTCCTTGGGTTGATTTGTTCGTCTAAAGGCAGTGATCTAACATGGCCGCAGTCAAATGACAAACAAATAAAAGAGAATATATTATATTATATACATTATTATTTACCCTCCCAAATATTGTACCTCACCAAAAAGTGAACTCCCCACAAAAATGCAACAACCTACCTGTTTCAAATAATAAATCACCAATCACTTCCCTTTAGATTTTTCTACATGCATGTTTATTTACAAAGAGACACTCATACAAGCAACATGGACTAAAAACTATTTCATATAATACGAAATTGCATTATTTTCGCCAATTTCAAAGTCATGTTTAGCGAAACGTGAAACCAGTTGACTATCATAATATTTTATGCTTTAAATTATATTAAAAATACATAAATCGTGTGTATTTTCCTTATTCTGTTATATATTTTTTCACTACAACTCAATACGTGGGGAAAATCTTTTCAACGAAATTCTTTACCATATATAAGAAGAGTACTCCGTTGGTTACGACGACGAGGGTCCCAGCTGATACGATCAACAGAACAGCTTGCTCATGAAATCAGCGTTCAAGTGGCTGTACCGTTAACATAGTTCTCAGGAAGATTCAGCGTCACACAGAATGTGACAAGGCTGCACCTTTGAAATACAGGTACTACTCACTTTTGGCAGCTCAGTGAACCGGAGCAACGTGAAATAAAGTGTGTTGCTCAAGGACACAATGCGTCGCCAGGAATTGAATTCACAACCTTACGATCGTGAGCCGAATGCCCTAACCACTAAGCCACGCGCCTTCTGTGTGTGTGTGTGTCTGTGTGTAAAGAAAGAAAAAAATAAAGATAAATACAAATACTAAAGTTCCAATACGCGTTTCACATCATGGTTGTCTCGTTCCAAATGTACATAGATGTTCAACCATCGGTAACTTAATTCCCTATTGTGTTCCCTGATGATCCATAGTGGTTGGGTTGAGCATCTATATGCATTTGGAGCTTCTATCGCAGAGCCCAAGACAACCATAATGGTGAAAAGCCTGTAGGAACTTTAATATAAATTTATGTTTATCCTTGGTTTTCCTACATTTGCTCTGTAGCTGATAAGTGGTAATTCTACTCAGTATATTAGTTACTTAGCAACTGGATTTTGGAAATCTACGTAGATCTCTAAGAATAACATTAACAGACGTATATCTGTTTGTATATATAATTCCTGCGTGTGAACAAACAAAAGAAGTACAACTCAACACATAATTGGAATTGTATTTATTGACTAACAGTTCCTGTCACCCTCCCTCTCTATCTCTCTCTTTCCATATATATATTTTTTTTCTTTACTGCCCACAAGGGGCTAAACATAGAGGGGACAAACAAGGACAGACAAAGGGATTAAGTCGATTACATCGACCCCAGTGCGAAACTGGTACTTTATTTATCGACCTCCAAAGGATGAAAGGCAAAGTCGACCTTGGCGGAATTTGAACTCAGAATGTAACGGCAGACGAAATACGGCTACGCATTTCGCCCGGCGTGCTAACGTTTCTGTCAGCTCGCCGCCTTTGTATATGTATATATATATATATATATATATTATATATACACACACACACAACATGCTAATGATTCTGTATATATATATATATAATATATATATATATATATATATATATATATATATATATATATATATATATATATTTATATATATATATATATATATTTACACGTTTAAATCTGTATGCATTCACCTCCACATATATATGTATACTTACAGACACTAACACGCACATATATATATATATATAGATCCTCTGTCCCTGTTTCGCACACCTCTTCTTGCAGTTGCTTTATCCCAATTCCGCCTTTGATAACCTGACCTTCCATTCTTATTTTCAGATGTAGTTTACATGATCATACATCATCCAATATTATCCTGTTTTTAACGATGGGGCGATTCGGCTGGTATTCTAGTAAATGGTATGACGGGTTTTTAGCTCCTTTGTTGGCTCGTGTTAAACATAGGTGA
The DNA here is from genome assembly GCF_006345805.1 of Octopus sinensis. Lineage (NCBI taxonomy): Eukaryota > Metazoa > Mollusca > Cephalopoda > Octopoda > Octopodidae > Octopus > Octopus sinensis. The sequence goes on from NC_042998.1 coordinate 89,150,480, forward strand.
GTAAATAAATAAAAATCACATTCTTTATCCATGTATGATCATGTATCTTTGCTGTGTGCCCTTATGTTTTTGTTTGTGGGGTGTAATGTTATTTTTTGTTGTAGTTTGTCCACACGCTTAATAGAGACTCTCAGTATTTAAAGAAACTTTGTGTACTAACGAGAAAGAATGAACGTTAATGTTTCTTGTTGGTGAAGTGTCTTGCAAGAACGAAAGGGGCTAAAATTAATATGGTCTCAAAGAGCAGGACGGTTTAAGGCGGCGAGCTGACAGAATCGCTAGCATATTGGATAAAAGTGATTAGCTACATTTCGTCTATCCTCCCGCTTTGAGTTCAAATTCCGCTGAGGTCGACTTTGCTCTCAATCCTTTTCGGGCTGAGACTACAAGTACTAGTGGTGCGCTAGGGTCGACGTAATTGAAATTCCCCTGTGAAATTGCTGGCCTTGTGTCAACATTTAAAATCAATATTAGAACGGCTTAAAACTTTTGAAACACATCCAGCATCCTGGTAAAAAAAAATGATCATATGGACATAGAATGTTTTGTCTTCTAATACCCTTTCTTTTTGTGGGTGGGGTTCCTGTTATAATTCAGTCTGTGATTAGAGTTGTACGTAAATATCAACAAAAAAAAAATCAAGTTTATTAAGGAAATCATCGTTATTGCTTTAACAATAAAATTTATATCTGTCTGTCTATATTCTTGCTACGACTTCACACTCCAGCTCTAATGTGACCAGTTGGCAGAATCACTAGTGCGTCGGACAAAATGTTTATCAGTATTTCTTTCGACTCTTGACATTCTGGGTTCAAATTTTGCCGAGTTTTACTTTGCAGTTCACCCTTTCTGGGTTTTAAAATAAGTACAGATAACCAATTCAAAATCCTTGAGTCAAAATTTGAAACAGTTATTTGTCTGGCTGTTTCTTTCTCTCTTAAATGTTCTTGGGATGTCAATGAGAATTCCTGTTTAATATAAGCATTCAGTACAGCAATCTATTAGTCTTTTTCCCTAACACACTCATTATTATTAGTATTATTATTATTATTATTGGTTAATATATAAAGAGACTTCTTCATTTCTTTGTCCATCCTTGGTCGATATAAATGCTATTTATATAGCAACCACTCGTGATGTCAATGACTACTATATATTGTGTATCAAAATAAGTTACAGTTTAGTCCTTGTGCACTCACTGATTTAATATATTGCTTAAATGAACTAAAATTGTGTTAGTTAAGTTCATGTTCGTCTGTCCACATACAAATACATACGCCCGCGCGAAAACGCAGCTAGAGGTGGGTGTGTGGACAAATTCCTAGGGTGTATATATATATATATATATATATTATATATATATATATATATACATATGTACATATACACATACACAAACACACGCATATATACATACAGAGAAACACGCACATATCTGTCTATCTAATAGTCAGGTCACTCTCGAGTGCTATTAGTCGCTCTTGTTCGCTACTGGTAACATGTAATCCAGTACAACCTGTTACATAGTCGGATCGTCGGTGACTAAACTGGCAACCCCACCAAGCTTGCTTGGTGAGGAGGGTGATTGCTGATGGATTCCCTGCGGACGAAAAACTGAACCTGTCAAAAGGGTGGAGGAATTCATGAGTAGTCAACGGCCATCCAACTATGTGTATATGCATTTACTGTTTTTTTTTAAATATGTTTTTCATGTATTTAATTCCAGATATTAAGGGGAAGATAGGGCTCCTTAACCGTGGTCAATGCAACCCATCTAGGAGAAGGAAACTGATATAAAACCAGGTCTTTGGTTGCTGAGGGTTTCCTTAACACGGCTGTACTATCAGCGAACTCTGATTCATAGGTAGACTAGGTTCTTCAGCTTGTTTATAGCGGCTTGTCTAGGAGATGGAAACCTTTGAAGAAAAAGCCTGTGGTGTGTTGTTCTTGGTATTGTGGCACATATGTGCACCATATTCTTACTATCATCATTTCGAGAAAGTGCGGCTAGTACTACGCTAGCTTTCAACACTCAAATCAAATCATGTGTGGGTTTTCTGACAACTTACTTTTATTCATTCAATACAGCACAGATTAAACTGGCAAAAATCAAAAAGTCCTCTGGCGAGAGAGTGAAAGCAGCAGGGACAGGTAAAGGACATTACAGGAAGTCTCTTGCTGGATCTCTACACAGTCGGCGACCATTGGTTGATGGCTGTTCCAGCACAGAACTTGTGAGTAACTGCGTTGTCCGTGTTCTGTAGTGGTGACAAAGCAGGTCTATTTATACGTATTTAAACGATGGCGTCCCAAACATTGCTTACTCACATTAGACTTGGCAGCCCGCTGTAACTGTCTGGTTATTCATTAATGCAGTCGAAACATGAAGAAATTTAATAATATTAACATTGTACGCGCTCTCCAAGACAGCCACTCAGCACCAGAACTAAAAGTAGCACTGGTTGTCCTTGAACAAAAGAAATACAACATTGACATAACTGCACTCAATGAAACTCGTCTTGCAGGATCATCACAGTTAGAAGAAGGTAAAAATGGATACATAATTTTCTGATGTGGAAGAAATGAAGACGAGCTCGTTTTGGTATTGACTATCAGGCATGGTAGGGTGCACTTGGTTGCCATGATGTTGGTCGAATGAACTCCAGCGGTCCGAGTGTGCTCTCCATCTGCAGGGAATTCAGTCTAAGCATCACAAATACCCTTTTTCAACAGCGAAATTGTTATAAGATAACCTGGATGCATCCTAGATCTAAGGATTGGCATCTCATAGAAAATGTTATCACTAAGAAACGAGATACTAGGGACTTTAGCATTACACGTTCCTTTCAAAATACCTGCTATTTCTCTGACTATTTTCTTCTCCGTAGTAAGACTACGTTCCATCTTAAACACACAAGACTAGAAAAGTCATCAGCACATTAATGCTCTGCCTTTGAAAACTGTTGAATACAGGCTGAGCTCTCTATTAAGTTGGACACTGTTCTCAACATTGTTGTTATCAGTGATGGCATAGAATCATCTTGGAAGGCTCTGCGTGATGCAACGCACTCTGCATATGTAGTGTTCTTGAACTTCTTGTCCGTGTTCGTAAACATAAAGATTGGTTCAGGGATAACAACACAGATATCCAACAGTTGATAGATAAAATGCACAGCTCTCACAAAATATGGATAAATGATAAGAGCTAATCTAGAAAAGAGAATGCCGACAAGAAATGCAGAGGCCAGGTTCAACGCGCTCTGAGATAGATGAATGGGACTTGGCGGTCTTTTACGGCTACTGAACTCCAAGAACCTGCAGACAGAAAGGATTCTAAAGCCTTTTATGATGGCCTCAATAAAGTGAATTGTCATCAAGAGTACGGTATTACTCCTATTTTTTCATCGAATAGAGAGACACTGTTGACTGACAAATCTGACATCCTGAAACGATGGAAAGATCACTTCGAAGCCGTGTTGAACTCCACCTCAATCACTAATGATGATGTCATAATGTCTATACCACAGTATGCTGAAATACCATAACTGTCTCTGGAGCCAACCTTTCTGGAACTGGTAAACTTTATTAAACAGACCTCTTCTGGTAAAGTGCTAGGCAGGGATGCCGTCCCTCCTGAAATCTACATGGTAGACAGAAGCTATTTAAGAAACTGCATAACCTCTTCATAAATATTTGGATGGTAGGCCGTGTACAACAGGACTTCAAGGATGGCTCAATTCAACACCTTTATAAGAACAAAGGAAACAGAAGTGTCTGTGATAATCATCGTGGGATATCGCTTCTGTCAGTTGCTGGTAAGATTCTTGCTCGACTCCTTGACAGTATCATCAAACACGTTGTAAATAATATCTACCCGGAATCACAATGCAGATTTTTCTCTGGTCGTGACACTATCGACATGATTTTTCCCTTCGACAGGTCATGAAGAAGGTACGTGAGAAAAATCAAGAATTGTTCTCGATATTCGCTGACCTTACTAACCGGCAAACACTATGGAAAATACTGAAAAAGCTTGTTACACTTGACGATATGATGAATGTTATCTTCCCTTTCATGAGGGAATCAATGCTACTGTCGTGTCCGTAGGGAATCTTCGGCTTCCGTCGACGTTACAAACGTCACAAAAACAAGGTTGTGTTACGGATCCTGTTTGTTTGCACTCTTCTTTTCAGCGATGCTGAGATTTTGTTTTGGCGACATATAAAGTGGTGTCAAATTCTAGCTTCGAACAAGTAGTGAACTATTCAATCATCAGCGTCTCAAAGACAGAACACTATTATGCACCAGTATCATTCGTGATTTACTTTTTGCAGATGATGCTGCACTAGTGGCGACCTCCTTGGAGGAAGCTCAGGTACTTCTAGACCGGTTATCTGCTGCATGTAAATCTTTTCGTTTCACCGTCAGCATAAAGAAGACGGAAGTAATCCACCAAACTTACCCTACTCCTAAACAAATTCGAGGCATACATACGTATACACGCATACATAAACACACACACACACACACACACACACACATATATATATATATATATATATATATAAACACATAAATACATACACATAATATAATAATAATAATAATAATAAAATGACAACAAAAAATGAGACATCGATATTATATAAATAGAGAAATTTATATATATATAATATATATATATATATATATATAATATATATATTATATATATATATATATATATATAGGCGCAGGAGTGGCTGTGTGGTAAGTAGCTTGCTAACCAACCACATGGTTCCGGGTTCAGTCGCACTGCGTGGCATCTTGGGCAAGTGTCTTCTGTTATAGCCTCGGGCCGACCATAGCCTTGTGAGTGGATTTGGTAGATGGAAACTGAAAGAAGCCTGTCGTATATATGTATATATATATATGTGTGTGTATATGTTTGTGTGTCTGTGTTTGTCCCCCTAGCATTGCTTGACAACCGATGCTGGTGTGTTTACGTCCCCGTAACTTAGCGGTTCGGCAAAAAAACCGATAGAATAAGTACTGGGCTTACAAAGAATAAGTCCCGGGGTCGAGTTGCTCGACTAAAGGCGGTGCTCCAGCATGGCCGCAGTCAAATGACTGAAACAAGTAAAAGAGAGAAAGATATATATATATAAAGTTAATCCAAACATGAAAACACCAAGAGAAAACACAACAACGCGAGGACGTGGAACAAGTAAAGTGTTATTGGACGCTCAGGAAAAGAAAGAAAGATGATTAAACGCTTGGAGCGGAGCTCTTCGTCAGAAACATAAGAAAAGGAAAGATCCAATGAAGGGAAGACGGAGGAAAAAAATCGCCAACGATACACACGCGGTCACATATTGAATATATATATATATATATATATTTGTTTTGCAAGATTTCTGGTGTGAAATCGTGTGTTGAAACAGATATTGTTGTATTTAGGAATGGTCATTTTGCCAGGTTAGCCAATAAAAACACACGCACTATATATTTGGTGTTACTTTGCTTCAGCGTTATTTATTTTTTACATTAATCTTAATCTTATTTCGGCCAGAGTTCTTTCGTCACATTCCTGTGACCTCATCAGTGGTCCTTTGCTTTCTTCTTTCTTATTTGTGTGTCTCTCCTTACTAACGGTCAGCCATTTTGTACTTTGTATTTCTATTGTATGTGTCTTCATTTGCGCATGCGTATACGTCTATGTGTGTCTATGTTTAGTAAGTGTGTGTGTGTGGGGGGGGAAGTGCTTGTAAAATTTGTATCTCCCGTTTATATACAGGAAATGGTATTAAGATGAGTGTTTATTTTGTTCGCTTTGATGTATCATGGCAATGTTAGATGGAAAGTTTAGTATCGATATTCTGGGATGTTTTAGATGTAATCGAATCAATGTCAGGAACTTTAAGAACCCAATTCGGTAAATCTAATTAAAATATGAGTTAAATATGTGTCCTTCACCCACAAAACATAATTGGCTAGAATAAGCGAGGTATTAAGTAAGATTTTAAAGATATATGGGGTCTTTTCTTTTCTGCAATCTTCAACTCTTCCGAACCCTCTGTAGATTTCGAATTGTGTTAGTAGGGTCTCCTATTTCTCCTTATATGTTAGACGCTGTGAAGGCATTTTGGTTGCCATGGCCTTTTGGTCTCTCACAGAGCCGTGCAGTCAATTATACGGGAAGAATTAGTATATAATATTATTTTAATTCTTTCTAGAGGGTAAGAACTTGATCTTATATATCACAGAAGAAAACAGATAGACATGATTCAATACATTGTGTACATACATTACTTGTTTATACTTGTCCGCTTCTAGACTTGAACGTAATTTCTGACTCACAGACATACATGCGCATATAACGCACGTTCACACACACGCGTGTGTGTGTATGTGTGTGTCTATACACATACATACATATACATATCCGGCACACACACACACATACACACACGCATTTACGTATATGTAACTAGATGACCTGGCTAAAAAAATCCGTTTCGAGATTTTTCATTAAAAAAAAATGTTAATTTAGATAAGAATATCGGAAGATCGTATCATATTCTTACAGCAGTGACATTGGAAGCCAAAGTATAAGTTATCAGTTAACCTTTAAACAAAACAATCGCGTAGATACATCATGTTACTGTCTGCGTTTTTTTATATTTTTTTGTATAGGCGGGTTGCAGGACTTGCAAAGAAATAGTTTTCGTCTACAACCAATAAACATTAGCACTGCTGGTAGTCTTTCTGTAACAGACTGACTGAAAATGTTTGATTGTTGACGTCCCCTTTTTTATACTATTTTATTTTCATCTCTCTTAGTTTCTGCCATTTAATTCATTATACATGTGTGTGTGTGTGTGTGTGTGTATGACAGGTTTCTTTCACTTTCTATGTTCCTATCTACCAAATCCACTCACAAGGCTTTGGTCGGCCCGAGACTATAGTAGAAGACACTTGCCCGAGGTGCCACACAGTGGGACTGAACCCGGAACCATGTGGTTGGTAAGCAAGCTATTTACCTTACAGCCACTCCTGCTCCTATATATATATATATATATATATATCTTTATATATATATATATAGAGAGAGAGAGAGAGAGACGGACACATGGTGGTGTGGCCTGCAGACGCAGTCGTGGCTGTGTGCATCAGCGCAGGCGAGGCAGTATGCATAGGCTCCTGTGTAACTGTGTGCATAGGCTTCCCAACCATACGGTCTTGGGTTCAGTCTCACTGGTGGCACCATGGGCAAGTGTTTTCTACTATAGCCTAGGCCGATCAAAGCGTTGTGAGTGGATTTGGTAGACGGAAACTGCAAGAAACTTGTCATATATATGTATTCCTATATGCGTTTGTGTCTTTGTGTTTGTCCCCAACCATCACCGTTTGATAACCAATGTTGATTCGTTTACATCCCTGTATATGAGCAGTTCGGCGAAAGAGAACGATCGAATAGTATCAAGCTGAAGAAAAACAAGTACTTGGAGCTTTTTCTTCGACTACAACCTCCAAGGCGGTGCACGGGCATAGCCACAGTCTAATGACTGATACAAGTAAATGATAGAGCTATCTAACTCCCTGTATTTTCGTATATATATATATATATATATATATAAGTGTTAGGTGTAATGTACAGAATTGAATATTGAGAAAAAGTCGTCAGAATTTTGGAAAAATATCCTTTTATTTCTTCATCATTATTAGCGTTTTTGTTCCTCTCAAGAACTTGTCAAATATATATATACAAACAATCAAACACATGTATGTATATCTATGTAAATAAAGAGAAACGGTGTGCGCGGTAAGGCTGTAATGTATGTGCTCAGATAAATATAAATAAGCTCTAACCGCACACGCACGTATGTGTAGCATGCTAAATACGTAACTTTGTATTTTGATGCCGCTCTATTAACATACATACACACATACATTAATAATGATGATTTCAAATTTTGCCACAAAGGCAGCAATTTTGGGGGAGAGGATGTGTCGATTACAACGACCCTGATAGGACGAAAGGCAAAGTCGACTTCGGCGGAATTTGAACTCAGAACGTAGCGACAAATGAAATACTGCTAAGCATTTCGCCCGGCGTGCTAACGATTCTGCCAGCTCACCGCCTTTATTAGTATAGAGACTTGTACATCCACAATGTTTGTTTTATATTACAATGACCTACCTGTATTTCCACTGAAGCGACTGCACATTGTTGCAGATGCCACCTTGCAAAATTGTCAGTGCAGTTTCATCAAGGTTCGTCCATTTGGAAACACGTGTAGGTCATGCTGCATAAAACTATAAAATAAATATTGTGGAGATACACGTATCCATACCCTTTATTAATATTATTATACAATTTAAGGAACCTTTACAGCCTGAGTAGGACACACGGAATTACCCAACGGAAGTATTCACGAGTGACTAAAAACTTGTTGGCCCGGACATTGGATACTGACTGTTGTTGCAAGCCAGCATCTGGAGCCAAATGAAGAGCTAAGATGGGATTCGCCTGGGTAATGGATAATATATATATATCACAAATTTATACATACATGCATATCTATATTTGTTATTCGGGAGAGGAAGCAGTGGTCTTTAGAGGGCCTATTAACTGGTCAGAGAGGCAAAAGAAGGTATCCTAAATGTAAAACATTGGCCTGAATGCTTGCCCCAGAATGAGTTCCACTAAAGGATTCAAAGTTATCAGTACGCTAATTTTATCTCACCTCTTTTCTTAGCACATCTTTCTCCAATATTATAACATTGATATTATTAATCTTCGACCTAAAGCAGTTTCTTATATCTGACTACGTCGGTAATTCAACCAAGTTTTGTAAGATACACTAAAATACTATTTTCGCCTTATTTAAAATGTTACAATTCCAAATAAAGTGAGTAACAGGAAATAAATGCATACTTTTCTTATCTTTTTCAGTTATTTTATTCCCTTCTGTAAATTTATAGAATAAAGGAGACCTTTATGAGATGACGATAGTTGTTTTCTGTTGAATTACCCAAGGGAGAGCCAAGCATGAAGAAAACATTTCAGGCCTAAAGTCATTTCTGCCGCGTCAAACTGAATTAAATGCTATACTCAGAAAAATCACATAAAAAGTTTTCAAAAAGACACCAAGAACAAAAATGAAAACATCCAGTGTTCTTTACTTCGTTACACACTGTAATCCATTTGGGACAAGATATCCGTATACAAATTCCATATGGGTCGAGTAGATAATATGATCTGTTGGTATAAGAATCCAGATTGAGCAACTCAAGCGGTGCCAGGTGCCTGCTGGTTTGTTAGTATCACATTCCAAAATAAAATGTAACCAATTTCTAGTGGGAATGAAGTCATCAGGCTGGTCGTTTAGATTGTAACAACATGTTGATGTTTATTTCTCTGTTTATAGTTCGGTTTTAGATGACATTTATACGGAAGTTAGAAGGGTTTTTTTTTAAAATTCAAAATCACTTTGCTGAATTATCATTGTATAAATCTGCTCCGATATTTTCAAGCATTGTTGTGTTCGTGTGTGTGTATGTTTTCTTAGCAACAATAGGCTACATCTTTAGTAAAAGTTCTCGAATTTATTGACAAATCATCTGTTAATATGAAGCTGATATATAAGTTTTGTTTCACCATCATGTGAATTCATTAGTAAGAGAAACGATGATTTCAAATGTAATCCATTTAATAATAACAATAATGGTTGCGAATTTAGACACAATGTAAATAATTTTGAGAAGTGGATGTAAGTCGATACTGTCGTTGATCTCGGTACTTGACGGATACATTATTTTACAGAGCGCAGAAATATGAAAGGGAGGGTTAACTTCGCATTGAACTCAAAGCGTCGGAAAAACAATACAAAACATAATTACTTTTTAAGAAAGGAACATAATCCAAAATTTGAGCCCAGTTTTCATTGATACTTTATTTTATCGAAATGAACTCAGCTTTTAGAGATCCCAAATAATAATAATAATTATAATAATAAATAATAATAAATATAAAATCAAAGATTTTATAAACCTTACTGCAACCAAGGAGCAATTTAAACAACGAATACAACTGAAAGCCCAATGGCTTAGAAAGTATGATAAAAAAAATCAAATTTTATCGACAAAACAAGATATTCAAGACGGATGCAAAGAAATTTTATAGGGAAATTGGCAGAATAAGATAGAAGAGCCAACTAAGACTAAGGAAATGGCAGAGTTCTGGAAGAAGATATGGTGCAACAAAAAAGAATATAACACTAAAGCTGATTGGATAGAGCGTGAGAAAATGAGACTGGATGAAGTGGAAATTGGAGGCAATAGGAATAGAAGAGCTAAGATGTGTTCTTAGCAACTCTCACAAATGGAAAACCCCAGGAGTGGACTGAATTCTTAAATTCTGGCTAAACTGTCTGACAGAAGTACAGCAAAATTTCGCTGCATCGAGAACCCAGAGCAAATACCTGCCTAGCTGATCGAAAGAACAACATAACTTTTACCAAAAACTGAAGACACAAAAAATCCAAAGAACTACCGGCCAATAACATATCTCAACACCACCTACAAGATCCTTACATCCATATTAACTGAGAGAATATACGCTTTCCTTGAATAGTGACCATTCCTTGCGCAAGCTCAAAACGGCTATAAAAGGAATTCTAATTGATGCAAAGATCAACTACTCATAAGTAAAATGATTGTCGAGAATTGCCAGAGCAAAAAGAAGAATTTGAGTATGGCATGGATAGACTACAGGAAAGTGTTTGATAGTGTCCCACATAAGTGGATACTCAAGGCCCTTGAGATTTACAAGGTCCCTCGTGTCATCTCCAAATTCTCACAAGGTAGCATGGCCAAATGGAACACATATCTCTTTCTAAACCATAGTAATGGGATGATCCAAACTAACAGCATCAACATCAAACGAGGCATCTTTCAAGTTGACTTCCTCTTCCCATTGCTCTTATGCATGGCACTGATCCCACTCTCAAACGAACTAAATAATACCAGGTATGGGTTCAAAGTTTACAAAACGACAATAAACCGTCTGTTTTATATGGACAATCTGAAGCTCTTTACTAGAAATGACGAAGAGCTAGTTGGGCTGCTAACAAATGTTAAAAAATTCAGTAATGACATCGGGATAGACTTTGGCCTCGATAAGTGTGCTAAAGCAACTTCTATAAGAGGCAAGCTCAGGCAAAAAGCTACCATTAAATTAGGTACCGACACTACTATCAAGGAGCTTGACCCACAAGAAAATTACAGATACCGGGGGATAAACGAAGGAGATGGTATACAACATGCTACGTTGAAGGTAAAAATAAGAAAGGAATATTAGAGGAGAATAAGACACTCACTAAAAACTGAACTCAACTCTAAAAATCGCATCGAAGCCATTAACACCCTGGCACTTCCGGTAGTTCAATATAGTTTTAACATCATTAACTGGAATCTTACAGAGCTCCAACGCCTGGACAGGAAGACAAGAAAACTAACAAATAAGAACATGCACCACGCAAAAGCAGATGTTGATCGTCTGTAGCTACCTAGAAGTAATAGAAGAGGGATGAAGCAGGTAGAACTGTGCTATAAGACTTCCACAATAGCAATGAACAGGTACTTATCCAGTACAGGAGACTGGATGCTGCTACTTGTGTGCAAATACGAAAACAGCAAAATATCGCATTTTATTTCAAGGAAGCTTGGAAATTCGCAAACGTATTTGGCATTAACCCTTAAGTATTTGAAGAACCTGAAACCACTGCCACAAAACAAATAAAATAGATCAAGTAAACTGCAAAAAAGAACTGGCAGAAACAAAGTGAGGACCGGTGGAGCCAGAAGCCTCTGCATGGACAGTGTATACTTCGAAGTCAAAATGCTGATATAGATCAAGTAAGAACCCATCAATGATTGAGAAGTTCAGGACTGAAAGCAGAGATTGAAAGTTTTATATTGGTGGCACAAGATCAAAGCTTGCTCACGTAAAAGTACTAGGCTAGCGTTCTCCAAAACGGTTCTGACCCTAAATGCAGATTCTGTGACACATTTGAAGAAAAAAACCTCGTCTCAGGATGCCCTGTGCTGACACCAAACGAATACAAAAATCACCATGATAGGGTAGGACAGCATTTACATTGGAAAATATGTAAACACTACAAAATCAGCACTCCTGCTTACTGGTATGAACATCATCCTGAGCCAGTCGTTGTAGGTAAATATGTCACTATCCTCTGGGATTTTCCAGTCAACACTGACAGAATGATTCGGGCTAATAGACCAGATATGATTATTAAAAACAAAGAAAAAATACTTGTAGACTAATAGATGTAGGTGTTCCCATCGATAAAAATATATCTGTCAAGGAATGTGACAAACTAAGTAAATATAAGGACCTGGAAATTGAAATACAAAAGATGTGATATCTTAAAAAGAGAACTTTCCTGTTAGTGTAGGTGCGCTAGGTATGATAAGAAAAAAGGGGATGTCAGAAACATCTCGATAAGATCCCAGGAAAACCACGTCTCAGAGAAATCCAAAAGATTGTACTGACAAGTCTGCCTACATCCTTAGAAAAACCCTATCCATTTAAACGTCTGTGTTGTATTGCATGAAAATATTTTGCTACTTCCCCCTTCCAAGCTTTCGGTTATGCTGTAACAATTTATCCTTCACTCGCTCCAGGACACTGGGTGTGTCTCGGCAAGTGACTGTAACAAACATGAAGATTAAAAATAAATAAATAAATAAATAAATAATAATAATAATAATAATAATAATAATAATAATAATAATGATAATAAAGGCCCTGATTCAGTATCATGCAGTGGCTTTCATGACTTCCCATCTTAACAGATTGGAAGTGTGATCATATACATTGTTTTGTCTTGGTATAAAAGATGGGCTACACCAAATATTCTACCCAATGCCACAGATTTGCTTGTCACTTGTTTTACCTTAAACAGTTGAGCATGTCTCTTAGTGGCTGACGATACGTGCATCTCTGATCACGAGCAGATGTAGTGGGGGAGCTTCATAGACATGTATTGAGGGGAATTCTTTGGGGTTTGGATAGTTCACCTCTGGAAACATAGAGGTGTTTTGTTCAACATCCTTAAACAATCCTTATTCAGGGACCTCTTAAGCAGCATGAGCTACTCGGCCTGAAGAAAATTTTAACTAGGCCTCACCTGCATGGTCATGCGCTGTTAATCTTGATATGAAATCACCATGTCGTTCACATATGGTTGTGATGTATGTGCCTTGTGTAACCTTATCAGATGGGTAGTCATGTCGGGTATACTAGGCTTCGTAAATTTTACCCCAGTGTCACTTTGATGACATGCTCTGCTCTCTACTCAATAATAATAAGGATTCAGAAGCAAGGAAATTTGTTACAAATAGCCACAAATCACGAGCAAAATAATAAGAACTGTTTTCTGCCTTTAAGGAAGTTCAAAAATACAAGAAAGGAATCAACTAGAGACAACTGTGGAATCAAAGGGGTCAACCTGACAACTATGAAGGAGAAGCGGAAACAACGGAAGCTGTAAAACAACTGAAATCAAAATTAAACTGGAACAACAATGTATCATGATAAAATGATGGCAAGAAAAACCCTTACAGGATAAATATTGGGATAAGCTAGACAGTTAAGAAATAGACAAAGTAAAAAAACAACAATGGGCGAGAAGTCCAGGACTCAGAGAAGAGACTGAAGGATTTTTAATTTCAGCACAGGATCAAAGCTTCCACCAGAAATCACCAGAAACACAATGAAGAGGAATACAAGTAATTGCAGAATGGGGAATGGTGATTGGAAAGAAGCAATAAATCATATTGTCACTAGCTGTCCAGTCAGCTAAGAAGGAATATATCCACAGACACGGCAGAGTTGGGAATCTATAAAAACTGGAAGCTATGCCAACACTATGGAATGACAGCAGAAAAAAAAGATAATATACGCACTCCCCAGAAAAGGTCTCAGAAAATAACAAAAGCAACCATACTCTGGGATATGCCAAGTACACACAGAGAAATCAAGGATAATAGACCGGATATAGTTGTCAGATATCAAGAAAAAAATATATTCTAATCGATGTATCAATACCAACAGGTGACAATGTATCTCTAGAAGAAACGGAGAAATTCTCAGAGTACTAAGATCTGGAAATAGAGGTAACTCAAATGTGGAGTCTAAAAACAGAAACAATCCCTATAATCCTCCTGTTATAGACACAGGGCCTGAAATTTTGTGGGAGGGGCCAGTCGATTAGATCGATCCCCAGTACTCAACCGTTACTTAATTTATCGACCCCGAAAGGATAGAAGGCAAAGTCGACCTCGGCGGAATTTGAACTCAGAACGTATAGACGAACTAAATGCCGCTAAGCATTTTGCCCGCCATGCTAACGATTCTGCCAGCTCGCCGCCTTTGAAACAATCCCTATAATAATAGGTGCATTAGGTATGATTAAAATCATTCTGACAAAATACATAACCAAAACACTAGGACTTAAGAATGTATGTAACACAGAGAATAGCATTGCTAGGCACCGCACATATCCTACTTAAAGCACTTTCAACACAATGAAAATAAGACCAACACAACAAACCACAACACGTACCCAAGGCACACAGATTTGCACTCGGTAGTGCAGTGAAAACACGTGATAAAAATAAGACTGCTGAAAAATTTTACTTTTAACACATATTCGAGAAAACTGCACTTAGCCAAACTTTGAAATATCAGTGAAAATCCATAGGATACGTGATAAACCTTCTCTCCTAACGATTGAAATCCAAACAATAGTTAGTATAATTTTCGGAATTTTTGTTACAATCAACGACTAAAAACTCAAAGGCACGTATTGGCGACACAGTTGGAAATGTATTCTGATTCTTAGTTAACATTTTAGAGAATTCTGTTTCGATTTCCTGCAAAGTTGGGAAATGAAGAGAAAAATATCATACCGAGTAGAGTGTAGAGAAATTGTTCTGAATTACCAGTTGTACATATGCTTCTCATTTTTATTCATATTTAAGTAAAACAATGTTATTTGATGATAATATATTACATACATTATCTCTTATTACATATATTATCAACTATTAAATCACACTCACACATTATCGAAGTTGTAAAAGGAACAACAGCAACCCACTCAAACATGAAATATTCTGTCTCACAGACTCACTGAGACTTTGGAAATAAGGCCACAGATAGGAGCCTGCATGCAGTCACAGGACCTGCTAAATTTATCTGTCAAGTCTCATTCAACTATTGTCTTAATGCTTTAAAAAGATGAATAGTTTTGATAAATTAGTCCTGAATATAATTCAGAAAAGAAGGTAGAATTATAGCGGCTTGAATGCTGGTTGGACGATGTATATTTCTCCACAGAGAAAGAGGTTTTCTTACTTAACATGTGGACGACATCCACAACTGACGACTGTAATCTCTAAAGAAGACATTTTTTCCAAAATAAACAAATGAAATCAAATAACAGTATTTAGTAAAAAAAAACAAAAAGAAACACATAAAACATTTCAGAAACAATAACGTTAACATCAAAAACAACTATATAAATAATAAATATCTTCTTTCTCAGCCTTACAGGTCCGCCCAAAATGTATTTAATGTACCCCACCGCTTTACACGCAAGTAAATATTGTAAACAAATTTAAAATACTATATCATACAACAGTAATGGCCTAAAAACACATTTATGGAACTAAGATGTTTTAGTGTCACACGACGTTTGCGTTCTCATAGTCCAGGAAACATTTTCGCAACACAGGACACATCAATTTCTTATTGACTGCCTGATAAAGGTTGTACAAGTCAACATACGTTAGCAGTTTCATACCGTAGCTAAAACATTCATCAATTATATCGAAGATAGCTTATTTATGCTTGAAATGAAGTAGAATACAACGCTACAAATAAAAGCACTTTAAGACAAAAAGAGAAAAACCTTGATAACATGAAACATTTATGCATTAAACATATATGCTGCACTATTAACATCATCAGCAGTTTCACTAGATTACACACCACAACTACAAGACCCTAACGCTACTTCAGTCACCATCGTTGGAGTATTAGAATAGAATTCAATGCACATAGCCCATCTTAATAAGAAAACAATACAAATAAAATTAAAGAATAAACCTGGTTTATCAGATTACTCCAATACGCACCTTTCAGCAACGTCTTTTCCACCGATAATAATTTCTAACCCACGCCCATATCCACTGCAAACACGTGGCAAACAGCTCACCTTATAACTCCATAATATCATTCTCACAGCAAACTCCACACACAAATGAACAAAGTAACTAACTACACATTTACAAACATTAAATAGCAACCGGGGGGAATTATTTCTATCAGAAAACAATTCCAAAGTTTTTACAATTCAAAAACTCTGTAACAACAACCATAGATATAGCATGGTTGTTATTATTGTGTTTTTGAATTTTCTATAATAATTATATTGAATAGATTTTTCAATATAATTATAGACTCATCTAAAACATCTCTAAGGAGGCAAAAGATAAAAATGTAACGTAAAATTCACAACCATCATAACCAACATGATAAAAACTAAGGATATCCTTAAACAGATATAATACACAACTCCAGATGACTAAACAGGTTGATAGGCTGATAACAAAATAGACCGTTGCAATCATTTATATCCAGCATAAATCATTAAAAAAACCCCAGTAAAACACAATGTAGAGTTACTAGCAATATTAAATAAGAGAACAGCCACAACACATTTCATGTTACAATTACTATCTGAAATAACTTAGTTACATCCAAAATCAAGCAAACATGTTAGAAAAATCCTAATAATTATCCACAAAATTTCATACGGAAGACAAAACTAAAACGAAATACTTCACTTCCCAACTGAACTAGGATTTTGATCCCTTACATTCACCAGACACTCAATAAGCCATATAGAAATAAATTAAAAAAAACTTAAAAAACCAAGGTTTTACTAAATCACAAAGATATACTCCCCACCAAAAAAATTTTTTTAAACTACAAGGATTCATCTCACTCAAGAATATCAACGCTATCGAACTTTCTTAGAACATCCGAGGCATTGCATTTGGACAGCATCAACAATAATCTTTTCTTCTGTGGGCACAAGGCCCGAATTTGTTTGGGAGAAGGGCAGTCGATTAGATCGACCCCAGTACGCAACTGGTACTTAATTTATCGACCCCGAAAGGATGAAAGGCAAAGTCGACCTCAGAGGAATTTGAACTCAGAACGTAAAGACAGACGAAATACCGCTAAGCATCTCGCCCGGCGTGCTAACGCTTCTGCCGGTTCGCCGCCTTAAGCATCAACAATAATGAAGACAAAATGCATTAGACCCTTTATGAATTGTGTCAAGCTTGTTTGGACTCTTGATCTCTCAACTACACACGACAATACACCCCAAAGAACAAGGTTGCACTCAGTCCAGTCTACAGTCATAGAACATCGATACACGAACAAAAGCAAAAATAAAAATAAAAGTCAGTATCATTAAAACATGTGAAGAGCACGGTGTCTTGCCGTAGCCAAAGTCTTGCTTTCCTTGAATATCACTACCAAGCACTGCCCTGGTATGCGTATAACGAACGATAAGAGTGAACGAATAGCAACTGTCAAAATATCACCGTGACTATTTTCATGTTTCCGCTATGGATATCTCTGAAAATTGCAGCTGTACTGAAATAGGCAGGACAGTGGAATAATTGCAGCTTCCCCAGACTGTCGAGCTGTACACCATTTGATTCATAACTACTGTCGCAGTGTGTATTATGGTCCTTGGCTAGGTGGAGGCATGACATATCTAAAATATCGGATTAGTGTATCGTACCTCGGGTTCAGTCGGCTAAATTCATCCCATAGCTTTTCTTGAATGACCTGGTGCTACACACATAATAATTGCGATCTGTTGCTAATACCACGGAAAGAGATGCCAAGCTCCACACATTATTTGGAATATTAGCAGAATCTTGCATAGACTATATTGTGAGATGTGACTGCATTATAATGAATGCACTTGCATGATAATCAATGAATCTCGCTTTATTCACTCCTTAAATTTAGATTTTGTTTTCTTGATATTCATGCTAGGTACGTTATTATGCCAATAATGAAATCACATTTGATAACTTGCTGAACTTACTGTGCAGATTTCCCGTTATTTCTCAACGCATTCATTTAAGCTAACTGATGTCATCCCCGACCAAAACATCAAATTAAGGGAATACTTCAAGTTTGTGCCTTATCTACCAATCTATTTATATATAAAACAATAATGTAGTTTTCTCGAAACATTGGAGGACATGTAAATTTTCTATACTAGTCTCATGTATCTAGCCTGCTACAAGCAATGTATCGGAATACAAGATACTTCTCACTTAAAATGCCTGGGTGTAACATATATTATATTCATTCTATCAAATGGTACTTTAAAATGATTCGAATCCATATTGCAAATTATTAAATAGATTTAGTTGCTCATAGCGAATAGGAGTAATAATGTTTCAGATATTTTTTATAGCCAACTCCTTTCGGTAATGTAACTGCTACAGTATTTCTCTATACGAGAGATACCAATATGTCATTGAGATCAAATTTAGAAAATTATTATTGCAACAGAAAAAAAAAATGGAAATGAATCTCTGGAAATCAGCAACCTAAACTATGAAATCCTGAACTATGAGAATATATGCATTTCTGATATACAAATAATGGAGGGTCTTATTAGAAATTCATTATTTTTGTTGTATTATATGACTTTTGGGAGGATCCTATTCTTCAAAGGCTGTGATATATTGAACCACCCTCAGACCGTCCGATAGCAACATGGGACACTATATGGACATGGTTACGAATAATTTTAATGGGCGACCTCCACCTGTCTGACTCACTTCATCTCGAGACAAAACGCCTGAAACATCACATAAAGCCTCATTCAAAGGGCCGCTCCTTACTCACCTAGAGTTTAGAATTGACTGCTCTCGTGAGAATCTACACATACTCCATTAGTCCACGGTAACCTCTGAAAGAAAAATGACCTATCCTGTGGTTAGCACAGGAGGTACGTTTTGCTAATGAATTTTAGGCCGTCAACCGCTCTGAACCTGTATATACCTATTTCTTTACTACCCACAAGGGGCTAAACACAGAGAGGACAAAGAAGGATAGACAAACGGATTAAGTCGATTACATCGACCCCAGTGCGTAACTGGTACTTAATTTATCGACTCCGAAAGGATGAAAGGCAAAGTCGACCTTGGCGAAATTTGAACTCAGAACGTAACAGTAGACGAAATACCGCAAGGCATTTCGCCCGGCGTGCTAACGATTCTGCCAGTTATATACCTGTATATACCGCCACAGCCATAGCTAACTTATGCACAATGGTCAAGTAAAAATTACAACCTTAATTCATGTCGGTTTCTCAAAACCCTATCTATATAATCTGACCATCAAACAGGTGATAACTGTTGTTGCTAAAATACCCCGCCCTCCAGAATGGTGACTAACTGATGCCAAAATGTCTGTCATGTCTGCTTCAGTACGTAGATATCTCAGTAAAATAATGTCGTCATGATAGAATAAGCAACTGCGTGACCTGAACTGACTAATGGAAGCCTAAATACTTTCGCATATAACACATTTTAAATTTGTTAATTCTCTCCACCCTTTTCCGAATATCTTATGATGCCTACATGCCCTACGCCTATGTATATATAGCTATATCTTAGAACAATGAATATCAGTGATTGATTGTACACGTAGTCCGCTTGGTCACAATAAAAAAAAGTATCAGCGATAAGCAGTGACAAAGAACAATGGAGTAGTTGATATTATTTGTTTTATTATAAAGCTACGGCTTTAGAATTTGTCAAGTCTTGTCTCCTGAGGAATTCTCCTCCTGAAGAAGGCTAAGGAGCTAGAAACGTGCCAGGAGTCCACTAGGGCAAGTTACTGAGCAGCCACGGTGTTTTACACCACAAACGAGAATTTATTTCACCACAGTAACTTCTTTGAATTTGCCTTTAGCAGTTAAAATGTCACAAACAAATTTTAACCTAAATTTCATGTATATGAGTGTGTGTGTGTGTGTTTGTGTATACTTGTGCGTGTGCGTGTGTGTGTGTATGTTAACAAGAGAGATTGGATTGAACAAACACACTTTATGCATAATAATATATTTGTTTCCTCTTCACTTTACCAAAATATTATAATATAATACAGTAAATGATTAAATATATTACATGGCATTAATATTATTTCAGCAACGTTGGCAAATTAACATTTCTCAGGTTTTTGCTATATTAAAACATATCCCACAGACTATGTGCCTCATATTGATTCCTATGCAATCTTTGATTAGCATGATAAATGTTTAAAATATTTAAAAAAAATAAACACCACTAAATCGTTAACCACAAGTACAGTTTAGCTGGTCAAGAGAACAGAGGAATAAAGACAACAAATAAAAAAAGTAAAATAATCAAAAAGAACCAGGCACATAAATAATCAATTCAAAGAATGAAAACGCAGAGAAAAAAAACGCAGAGAAATTGCACAAGCAATTTATGAATTTGACGCTAGGTGAAAGAAGAGATTTGTTAACGTTTCGAGCATAGCTCTTCATTGAAAACAGAGAAGTCCAAAGAGAAAGAAGGAAAAATAAGGAAAAATCGCCAACAGTCCACGTGCGGTCAGGTGTGAGTGTAGGTGTGGATGATGGCGAGGGATAAAAAGGAAGGAGAGTGGAAGGAGAACTGAAGGAAAGTCGAGTGAAGAGAAGTGTAGCGGAAGATTCACAATCAGAAATATGTCATTCATCTTACCTCGATTTTTTTATTGGCCACAAGGGGCTAAATATAGAGGTTATGCATTACAAAGGCAATACAAAACTTATAATCGGGGAAATAAAAATACAAAAAGAAATCGAGCAAGGAAGGAAAAAATAAAAAGAAACGTATGAAATTATGGAAATGATAAAATGAGGCGCAATGCCCACTCGACCTCCAAAGCCAATCATACCAATTCACGATATGTATCCATGAACACGTATCTACCGTCATTCAATAGAACACCCCTTTCATTTTCCTTGAATTTATCCCTGGCCAGCTTTAACCTTACTAATTCCTTCCACTTGGATATTCTCCTTTCTACCTCTACACTCTTTACTGTTTTATTGCCTACAAAGAGCCAACATAGAGGGGATAACACAGCCTGACTGGGGTCAGACACACATACGATTATAAAAATTTATCACGGTTACAATGAAATCGAATGAATTTACAAACATGAAAATACAATCAAAAGACAATTATACATGTACGATGAAGTAGAGAAACAGGTTAAGCTCCGACCCTATGAGCTCTGTTCCTCTACCGGAATCTTTTTGTTCTGCCTTATGGCACGAGGAGTCTTTCACACACAACATTCTCGCTACACGCATCCAACTATCTTTAAATATTCTCTCCGACAGACAATTTCTCTCCAGCCCCACTTTCCTTTTCAGGTGAAAGGTACAGAATCTCACCAACCCGGGGCCGGAGATGAAGTCACCTGTCGCCAATCCTTTCATTCTTGACTTCTATATCGGCTCTCTCGCAATTGCTACTACTACGAGAAAGCAAATCTTACCTTCTTCCGTGAAGAAATCTGGCGAGTCAATTTTTAAAATTGACTCAGACAACAGTTGTACTCTTCTCACATCTGACAACAGGTGTTCCGCGTAAGTCCACACTTCTGACACTTTCTGACACTGCACAATAGCAAGCAGGAAGGTTTCCCTATCTTGCTCACATCTTGGGCAAGCCGACGGACCGGACTGGCAGTGTCTGGTGAGCTTATCCCGAACGGGTAAGGCACCTCGGTAACGTTGCCAGGTCAGAGATTTTTGGAAGTTGTCCAAAACCCTCGTCCCGAATGTCCTTTGGAACAGACTGATTATTATCGAGACCCAGGGTTTCCCCCAGGCTATCATCATTTCCAGCCTCTACCAACCTGCTATAGAATGACACGGTAGTACCGAATCCGCTGGCATTACCCGAGCGACGGAACAACAGGAAGGCCTTACGGCACTCCGTATACCATGTACCCAACCTCGATCTTCGATGAAGCCAGCTTTCTCGTCCACTAAAACTAGTGAACCTAAGAAACATTCGTTTCGCAAGCGGAGACCACACCCGTTCACCATGAAGGGGAAACCAGAGGTGCTTCAACCTCAGCGTGTTCTTGCGCTTCACCAGCCAAGGCATCCCTAGTCCTCCCTTCAACGGCTTCTGACAGGGAACGACTGTTAGGCGGTACATGATGACCAATGCGATAAACACATTGGCCACCTCCGCCCTCACTTTCAAGGATAGCCACCACCAAGACCAAGTCTTTACTATGAGGGTCACCTTGCTCGATACCTCTACCCAGTTCTTTTCTTCCCGGAAGTCTGGGCCAACCCAAACTCCTAGCAACTTAACCAGGCCCTCCGACCAGCGTCCCACGACGCTATTCGAAAACATCGACTTGCCCCTCCGTAGCCCCTCCGTGCCTCTACACTCTTTACATAGACCAAGAATGCCTTATGTTTAAATTCTTTCTCTCTTGGTTCTGTCTCTACTGTATGCGTATACTCTTTTTCTTTATTACCCTCAAGGGGCCAACACAAAGACATGTGGGGACACATAACAAATAAAATAAAATAAAACGTGGGTTAAAATGAATGATAAAATGAAGATGAGAAATAGAATGAAGTTTCCTCAGCCCCACCTCTGAGTTACTTCATTTTTACCTCTGTTCATTTTCCCTTTTGAACCCGGAGCCTTCTGAAATATCCACTCCGCACTCTTTCAATAGAAACGTGTAGTTCATATTTCCTGGCAAATTTTGAGTGTCCAGATCCACTTGCCATATTGTAAATCCTCTTTTGAATTTTAAAACTTTCTCCCTTTGGTTCTCGTCCAACAATGCCACCCTCGTACGTTGTCGAACTTGCGAATGCCCACCGCTCTAATGTTCTTCCACTTTCTTATTTCTTCACACATATTTTTGTGCTATCATACATCATTACATAGTTTCCTTTCTTCTTTTTTTCCCGTGGGAGGGGAGTTTCAATTACTTGTGTCTGATTTCGTGTTGGAGGAGGCGGGTAGGTTCAGGGAGCGGTGGGAAGAAGGTATGAGTGGGATTTGTGTGGGGTGAGTTTCAGTATTTACCTGGTTTCCTCCTTTTTTCTTCCTTGGTGTCACTCATTCGCCTTCTGTTCCGCTTACTTCTATTTCTGCTTCTGGTAGTATTAATTTCTCCTTTCTCTTACCAGTTCTTCCTTTTTTCCTTGTAGAGGGCAGTTTGCTCTAATGTGATCTTTCTGGCCACACTTGTAGCACCTGGGTATCCTGCCCTCTACTCTGACTACCATTGTTGTGTTTCCGACAACTCTTCTATTACATCATTCGTTCCCCATATCACTATAGTTAAGGATTGCCCTTTCCAGTTCCTTGCTTTCGTCTTGGTGACCTGGAGAACCTCTATCTCTTCCTCGTCACCAAGCAATACTGCAGCTACTATCCAAGCCACGTCGACCTCTGGGCTGACTCCCTCTACGTTGACCCTTATAGCACTCCTTCCACCATATATTGGCAACATCACTACTTCCTCGTTCTTTAATATTGTTGACGAGTTCAAACTTGCACTGCCTACATCATTAAATTGGACCTTTTTGTACCATATTTACTGCCTCTTGTTAAATACCTAATATCCTTCCATATGGGCCTTAGTACCTTCTCCATTTGGGTCATCGTCATCTCTTTAATTCTTCCTCTGGCCACTGAGTGTGTTTTATACACTACCGTGCATCTCGTTGTTTTATAAATTATCTCCATTGACGCGGTTACTTCTACCTTTGTTCCGTCCCTTTTCATCATTTTGGAGTATTTCTTCCACTCTTTCAAATCCACATTACTTTCTGATACTTTAGCCACTTCTGCGAAGTTTCTTTTATTCCTGTTGGCTCACGAAGTGTCCGACTGCTCAGAATCGGACACCTCAGTGTAACTGCCATCTGAAGAACTAATCTATTCCATTTCTTCCTTGGCATGCAATCCTCTATGAGGAGGGAAAGCACAACTAGCCTGCCACATGGCAGAAAAAACCAAAGTGTTCAAAGAACACTACAATAATTCAAGTAACGATAAACTCAACAGCAACTTTAACAATAAACGAACTTCAATAATCACACTTCGACTCACCCACCAGTTGTATTTGCGATGCGTCTCTACTGTATGTGTATATTCGAGTTTAGGCGGCTCCCTACCTTTTTTGGGTATCCTCTTACCTTTGTGCATGTCTAGTATCTACCTCTAATAGTCAATTGTCAATATGGCATCTCAGAAGACCAGTCAATTTTCTTTCTAGATGAGAGCCTTCTCGCACGATTAAAAATATTTATTTGTTCGCTCGTATTCTGAATCGAATACTACGCGTGAAATTGATCAACTTTGATTAAACCAATTTCAACCTGGAGTGTTTATTAAGTACTTTACTTTTTACGTTCAAATCACACTGAAGTCAGTATATTTTTGATCCTTCTCAACTTGATCCTTCTCAATAGTATTAATCAAGATCAGAAACGGATTTAATAGCGGCAAATTAACCGCCGGAGACCCTGAGATTGTCAGCTGTCGTCTTAAAATTCGTGATGGTAACACTAGTAACGCCTTCAACAACAGTGTTACCAAATATAGTATCAGTCCATATTCTCTCCTCAGGTGACAAGTGCTCTCTCTCTCTCTCTCTCTCTCTGTATATATATATATATATCATACATACACAAACAAATATATATATGATCTTTTATAGAACACAAAAGCTAGTGGGGAGAGTAAAGAAAGCTCAGAAATCGAACTAGCACTTTTGCTAAATCCTCCAGTGCAATAGATTTAAGCCGTCATCCAACCTCAAGAATCAGGTCGTGGCGTTATAATCGGCGTCAGATTAAAACAGTCACACAATGACAGCAACATCACTGACAATTTTTAATATATTTCCCGTTAACCAAATTTCTCAGACAAGGCTTTGGTCGACCCATGGTAGGCTTCCTTCCATGTAGTCCCCAGTTAATTTCAACCTGCAGCCTCATAGTTGCGAAGGAAAATTCTTAACCACACAGCCATGACAACGCCACTATGAAGTACACACCTGAAGTATGTGTTTAACTATTTGTGTAATAATACACTATAATTTTCCAAAGTATTTCCATTGAAATATAGGACCAGCATCAAATTTAACATCAATTGTTATTGTTTTTTGTTACTTTTGAAATTCAGACAATGATAAATACACTGAATAATTTCTTAAAATATTGCTTTTCGTTCAGCTGAACTGAATTCCTCCACTTCAGGTAAGCAGTCTATATTTCTCTATAGCCTTCTTTTCAGTGGCTACGACACAGGCGTTTTGTCAGGCAATCTGGTATCCAATGACTACGCGAGCAATTGGAACCTATAATCATAGTACAAAAATTCTCGGCTTCTTTCAGTGACGGTTGTATATTTTGGAGGGTATTTATTTTACTTCAACGCTTGAAATGTTCAAATCTACTTTTGTTTTGTATATCTTTTTTCTGTATATTTCCCCGTCTCTAATTTTTCCTCCTTCATATTTCGGGCTTATTTCCCCACCCCACAATTCACATGCATACATATACTTATCTACATACATATAAATACAGACACATATATTTATGTATGTGTATGAGTGTGTGAACGAATGTGTGTGCACATATGCATACAAACACACCAACGCCTCATACACAAAAATAAACAATGTCAAAATACGATACAACTCCTCAATGCATTCCATGTTAAATTTTTGTCTGCTTCTCGCTTTCTTTCTAACTCTTTCCCAAAATGCAAATGCGCGCACACACATATACACTCACTTGTACACACACGCACACACGTATTTATGAATATATTTAACAAATATGCATACGTATATACCCGTATGTATATATATATTGAATCATATACCAGTAAAACAATCATAGTTGGTGGTAAAGTTTATATGCCAACTGAATATGGCAGTCCGATAAAGGACGATGTTACTGTCGTTTTAACCCCAGGAAAATATCTTTTCCAGCTGACTATCGATACACAGCTTCTGTCCGCATGGAAATGCTATACGGACAAAGGAGGTCATCGTTCCTACCTTTAATCTTTCTGATGTAATCGGATGGCAATAGATAAAGGGTTCGAATCCTAATGATAAGCCTATGCTTCTTTATCCTTATATCATATCACATATACACACATATGCATAAATACAGAAGCACATATACATGTAAACAGCATATATAGATACACAGACTTATATGTATGTATGTATGTGTGTGTATGTATGTGTATGCGTGCACACACATAACACATGTGCACGCACGCGCGTACACACACTCACATAAACAAACACACAGGCACACAAACACTGCCACATACACACACACTGACCATCTTTGCCCTCTCATGTCCCATAAAACCACTTTCTCTATATCCTTCTTCCGGTCACTTCAGCAACGTAACTACATACGTGTTGTGGGCGATTTGTGCTCGTTCTTCAGACTTTTCCCCTTTTCCTTTCCGACGGAGTGCTATGCTCGAAACGTCAAAACTCTCTTTTTATTGAGAGTTAAAGTAATACCTTCCTTGTGCACGTCTTCTTGTTGTCTGTTAGTTTTATTGTTATTTATTTGAATATATATATATATATATATATATATATATATATATATATATATATAGAGAGAGAGAGAGAGAGAGAGAGAGAGAGAGAGAGAGAGAAAGAGAGAGAGAGAGAGAATTAAAAGAATAAGATAAAAGAAAATCCAAGGCTGTGAATAGTTTTCAGAACATTTATAAAGAGGTCTTACTGCTGTTTCCGAGATATTTTATATATACCTTTATCAGTGACAGTGCGAGAAAGTGTTTAAGTAATAGTTATTATAGGGAAGATATGAAATATAGAGTGAAGTGGAGGAATGAAAACAGACGTGAGATATGTAAGGATTTTGTATTTGCAGTTCCATTATTTAATCAGAATGTTGTATATATAAGGAAACACATATACACCATTCTGCTTAAATAATGGAACTGCAGATACAATATCCTTACGTATCTCACGTCCGTCTTCATTCCTCCACTTCACGGTGTATTTCATATCTTCTCTATAATAACTATTGCTTAAAAATTTTCTCGCAACGTTTCTGATGAAAGGATATATAAAATATCCTGGAAACTACAGTAAGACTTTCTCTTTATAAATATTCTGAAAACTGTTCACAGCGTTGGACTTTTTATCTCATTCTGTTAATTTTTTTTATATATATATGCGTGCTAGTACACGACCTACGTTGGACTCCTCATTCGTATCATTATCGAACTTGGAGCTTAACTATAGTCTGTCCATAGCACTTGCTCAGCATTACCTGACACCTTTCTGTATTCTTGACACCAATACCTCTCATGCCCTCGATATATATATGTATATATATATATATATATAATATATATATATATATATATATATATATTATATATATATATATATATTATATATATATATATATATATATATATATGAGAGGTTTTGGTATCGAGAAGATACAAAAGGCGGGTATGGTTATATAAGTGATACGGAAGGACTGTTGTTAGACTCCATGAGTGAGGAGTTTAACTCGAGTCGTGTGTGAGCGTGTATATGTTAAATAAAACGAGACAACAAAGCCAAGGCACTGTGAAATTTCTAGGACATTTTATAAAGTGAAAGTTAGTCTTAAAGTTGTGTCAGGGATATAAAAGATATCTCATCACCAGAGACGATATGGTAGCAAAGAAATTTTGTTAATTTTTTCTGTACAAACTTCGAAAGCTAGGAGTAGGAGGAAAAGTTGGTACATGGATACATGAGTTCCTTACAAATAGAACTCAAACAGTCACTGTGAATGGAACCCATTCAACACCATCACCTGTGACCAGCAGTGTTCCTCAGGGTACAGTACTCGGCCCAATCCTGTTTCTCATCCTCATCTCTGACATAGATGAAGATACAACCAGCAACGTCTCATCCTTTGCTGATGACACCAGGGTCATGAGACAAATCAAAGACGAGGTGGATACAGAGGCCTTACAAAAGGACCTGACCACCATATATAAATGGCAGAAACAAACAACATGTTGTTCAATGATAAGAAGTTTGAACTAATTCGCTACGGAACAGATCAAGATCTGAAAAATACAACAAACTACAGAAACCCATCAGGACAACAAATAATGGAAAAACAGTATGTGAAGATTTAGGCCTCCACATGGGAGCCAGCCTAAAATTCAGAGAACACCTTGACT
>NC_042998.1:89183919-89206419 GCF_006345805.1 Octopus sinensis
GTAAAGTCTTTCTAGCATGGAAGATTATGTCCTTATCCTGTGTACTGATTTCTTGCGAAAGTGAGGAACTGCTAGATAAAGCCCTCACCTTGTATACATATATATATATTTGTATATATATATATATATATAATATATATATATATATATATATATATAATATATATATATATATCTATATATATATATATATATATATATATATATATATTATATATATATATATTTTATATATATATACATGTATGTATGTGTGTATATAAAATTAGGTGTATGTCTGAATGTATATATTTACTAAATATATATGTATATAAGTAAATTATTTGTATAAATATGTTACACACCACGACCGTGCAAACACACACAAATATATGTATGCACGTACGCACACACATATGAATAAAAATGTCTTATAAAGTTCTTTTGTGTTTCGAGTCTTATCAAAAAGCTATGGGGACATTGCATACTCCTCTTCCTGAGTATATCAACACTTTCCGTGGCAGCCATGGCTGCCACGGAAAGTGCATCTTGAAGGAATCTGCTAATTCTAGTTTTTCCTTTTACTTTTTCAAAGAAAAATAGGAAAACCGCTGACATTATGTAATATTTGGAAATAAATCGAAAACTCCTGATTAATCAGAATTGGGAAAATTAAGAGCAGAATTGGAAGCATTCAAAATAATTTTATCTGAAACTCACCGCCTATCCCACTAAATTTTAATGCTTGATACATATTTTCTCAAGAGAAATATACATTTAAATATACCTACATTTTTGTAAGGACCATGTGAAATTTTCGCGGGTGAAGAATTTGATAGAAAGAAAACATCTGAAAAAGTAAAAGGAAAAACTAGAATTAGCAGATTCTTTCAAGATTCCCTTTCCGTAGCAGCCATGGCTGTTGATATACTCAGGAAGAGGAGTATGCAATGTCCCCATAGCTTTTTGATAAGGGATGTTTAACTCGAAATATTTCTTTTCGTAAAATGACTGCCTTCTTTATATTATAATGACTGCATTGTACGGTATCCTCGTTTATGCATGTTCAAATCTAATATTACTTCATATTAATTTTTCTTATTACATACACATGAGCGCGTGCTTACACAAACGCACACACGCTCACGCACGCACATATTCAGTGATGAGTTTTATAAGTTTAGTTGCCATAAGGAGTTTAGAATATTAATGCAGGAGCCAGTCCTGATTTGATTAGATTTGAAGCTCCAAAGTACTGGCCGACGGTACTTCCGCAGTTTCCGACTGGGACCCGCCAATATTCAATGCTGAATCAAGTGGCATTGCGTGGGGATCAGTTTGAGAGGTAACGAGATCGGGGGAATATGAAGGTTGCCCAGGATCGCCAGGTTAGAAATGGTCCTCCATGATAATTTATTTTTGATGCCTCCTTACTGAATGTGTTGACTAGTGGAAGACGAATATCAAGCGTGTTCGTACTCTGATGATCTGAATGCGAATGAATATGAGTAAAGAATCGGATAAAGCGTTACAAAAATGTGACAAACTCTGTCAAAACACGATTTGGGTCTAAGACACGTTTGTATGTTGCATTCATCACGAAGCTTGTATATTTCTCCTTAATTAGTGTATAGTGATTAGTAGAAAATGCTTCTTAAATTATAAATCCATACCTAAAATGGTTCTTAAGTGACATGAATAGATTCAGTTGGGTTTAGTGAACATTTCTGCGAAGTAATTGACGCTGGAGTAGAAAGTCTAATTAATTGCTAATTAAGTGTCTAATTAAAACTTCTTTGTCTTTCCATCCCCGTTTTTTTCTTAAGTTTTCATTCAAGTATCACTTGTGTCTAAGGAGTAATATTCAATGTGATTCATTACTGGAGCTTAAAGTCTAATTAAATTAGGTATTTACGCAAGTTGATTATCTTAATCCATATTAATTAATCCATACCTAAGCATTCTTAAAAATCACGTTTCATGTTATTAGGACCATTTGTACACATATTGTGCCTTGCCAGTATTTTGGAGCTACAAGTTTAATCAAATCGGGACTGGCTCTCAGTCTATATGACGTTTCGGGCATTGCTTTTTGGATTTGAGGGAAAGAAAGAAGGAGAGAAAAGAAAGAATGAGGGATATTGTCAATTAAACTTAAGGCAAGTATGCACATTTCTCAAAGCAACTGAATGCATTTGAAACTCCAATGAATCCTTCTTACCAGATTATTCGAATTCCAGATTTCAGCCAATGCAAATGTACTTTTAAGGAATAATTAAATCTTTCATCAAATATAACCCTCTGCTTAAATGTCGTTGATATTTAATACAACAGAAATGTAGTTTATCTGATGAAATCTTCCATAACAATTTCACCCTATTCTCAAAATTCGTTGATGTTTCAGCAGATTTAATTTATAATAATAATAATAATTATAATAATAATAATAATAATAATAATAATAATAACTATTATTATTATTATTATTATTATTATTATTATTATTATTATTATTATTATTATTATTTTGCATTCTTAAAAATATGTTCTAAATTTCGGTCATTAATCAATTTGGGTCATTTCAGCTAGTAATGTGTTTTGTGTTTTATTTTATTTTTCATCAACATGAATAATTTTAACGCGAAACATAAATGGTGAGGTTTAATATTCATGTATTTAACCATAGATTTATATACATAATAGCCGTCAAATTATTCTAACTGGGAATAGAACTTGGATCGCAGACTCGTTAGCTCAATTCAGTCATAGTTATTGTCGCATTAATAAAATTGTAATTCCATGTATCTAGATACGGTAGAGCTTCTTGCTATTTGGTGGGCCCAGTATACTTTACTCTATCACATGATATTCATCTTAGCCATGTTATTTCATACCTAGCTTAGACCTGACAAATTCAAGCCTATAATCAAAGCATTTACCACCGTGACGAAGCTACATTTTACTCAGACATAGCATATCAATGGTATCCTTTTGTTTTAATGTGGAAGAACTGGCTACCAGTTGTAAAAAAATGAGCAACTGAGCGAAGGCCCTCTCATTTTATACGTGGGAGACACCGTTGATTGGCAATGGGGAAATTCGAACGAGTCTGTGTCTTGTCAATCTCATCCTTACACCTGTTGGGCTATCATCCAAATGAAGCACAGAAAATGTTTTAAGGGTGATGAAATAATTCTTGCTTCAAAACCATGATAAATCCGATTCTCATTTCTCACTATTCTATAATCTATAATTATAGATTTGATAAGTCGAAGAGAAATATTGTGTAGATAATGTCTATTGATCATTGATCAGTCGTTCATGTGTGGATAGATAGATAGTCATTAGTTGTGAAGATCAGATATCAACACGTAGCTTTGTGCTACACGCAGAGTTTGATTGAGAAATAATTTAATTTTGTTTGCATTAAATCCATTACCAAAAATATTCCACTAATGACGCACCCCCCCCCCAAAAAAAAAAGAAAAATAGGAAAATATGTCAATACAAATATATTTAATCATAAGTATCTCACTTAATGTAAGTACACCGTGAAAGGCAAATTCACTGCAAT
Source organism: Octopus sinensis (assembly GCF_006345805.1). Lineage (NCBI taxonomy): Eukaryota > Metazoa > Mollusca > Cephalopoda > Octopoda > Octopodidae > Octopus > Octopus sinensis. The sequence continues at coordinate 89,187,473 of NC_042998.1, forward strand.
ATTCGTTTACTGCTGGGACGATTTTCGAATTATGCTTTTAGACAAATCAGGTTAATAAGAAATAGTGCCTCCGGATAAGTTGCGCAGTAAATATGCCTTTCACAAAAGATTTACATTAAGTATTATACACAGATGACTATTTAAATCTAATATTGCCTTTGTTGCATATACCAAAAATTAATCATAAAAAGAAAAATCATTTTTACATTAAAACAATAAAGTTTCAACAGATTTAATAGAATATTTGCATGTAAATTAATATCAAATGTTCGAATCAAAGTCCAAATAATTATTCAGTGCGGCGATAAAACTCGATAGGTAGAAAGGGATTGCCAAAGAATGTGTAGCACGTAAGCATGTAGTAAACTGACTTTCTGAAACGTCTTGGATTTCCGATTGCAAATATCTTTACATCGCAATTGTATCTAATACTCCATAAAAGATATAGGTTTCATATATCCTATTATCCTCTCTGTCGTAAATCTACTAACCGTAAATTCTTAATTGTTAGATAAAAAAATGCCATTGCTTGTCTAAAAATCCATATGGGTGGGAGCAAATGTTCTTGGTGTAAAAGTTGTTATTGTGACTTTTCCATCTATATATTATTGAGTATGTTACAAGATTTATTAGATTTATGCCATAGCGTAAACTACTATAAATTCTAGTAATATCCTGTAACCGGTAAACTTGTAAGCAGTCTGCTGCAGGTTAAGGTTTCATGAATTTTAAGGAGAATATACTACAATCGTTTTCATTGCATTCTTCAAGACTATAAAATATTTATGCTCGACAAATAAAATGAATGAAACACAACAAATATTTAGTGACTGCTTTACTGTTAGCAGTTTGTTCATATAAAATATATAGCTTCAGGTATGGTATATATAGCTTCAGGTATGCTTACTATTGTTGCTATCACTAACTCTACTGACCATTCAACTTCAGTACTTAGTTGAATTAGCCTTTGTTTTTCAGTTTGATAGTTAGATCTGATCATGCAACAGCACAGTACACGATGCTGTGAAATTTAGTCTATTTTCTTGAGGAAGGCAATGATTGAACAGCATGAAAGTACAGCTAACTGCCACTTGCGAGCTAGTATCACTTGGTAACATGTAATTGTTTAAAGTGTCAATATAATCGCGAGCAGACAAGCATATTGTCAGCCTTTCCGCAGTGAGCGTGGTGGAGCCACCAGGATGTGATAGCGAGAGAGAAGACGGTTGGACCAGAAATCGGTTGGTCTTTATTTCAGCTGTAGTCGACAGGAGAAACGTGAAATGAAACGCTTTGTTCAAGGATATAATTCCCAGCCCGGCCCAGGAATTTAACTCACAGGCATATGATCCTGAGCTGAACTCCTTAACCACTAGACCACACACCATTTTCGCTCCACACAGCTGAGGATGCTGTCAAATCTACTATTTTCTCGTGAGAGGTAATGATCATTTATATGTTGGGTCCTCTAAAACATTTTATAACGTTTCCGTTTACTCAGGTGCTGTCCTTTCTCTATTCCGCGTTATGAATTCTGGTGACTCCATGTATCATGGGGAATTTACGGTTTGTCTATTACAGGGAACTGAGTAGTTGTTTGTGTATGTCTGTGAATATGCATGTGTATATGGTGTGTGTGTATGTGTGTATATACATATGTATGTATATATATATATATATATATATATATATATCTATATATATATATATATATATATATATGTATGTATGTATGTACGTATATGTAAATGAATGATGGACTCCCGTCGTTAGACGACGCATGAGGGTTCGATAATTTCTTATCGAACAAACTCACAGATGATTTGTTTATAGTGATTAAATTTTTGTGTACACATAAGCTCACTCCCTCCATCAAATCGATATTGCCTGTACAAGTGCAATGGGTGCCACATGTTAGATGATGAAATGATCGCAAAGCAACTTGAAATAAAGTTCTTTACTCAAGTGCACAATGCAACGCCCGGACTGGGAATCGAACCCACTATCTCCCAATCATGAGGGCAGCACCTTAACCACAGTGTGTGTGCGCGCGCAGACAAACACACAAAAACACACACACACACACACATATATATATATATATATATATACATTATATATATATATATATATAATATATATATATATATATATATATATATATATGTATATATATATATATGTATGTATATATGTATATATGATATCCCCCTCAGCCCCACACAGATCCTTCCCGTGCTCCAGATCCCCCTGCAACACTTGCCCCTTCATCACCAACACCACTACTGTCACCTTGTCCAACTAGCGAACTGTACGTATTAGTCATTCTTTTACGTGCACTTCGTCTAGTCTCATATATTGCATAAAATGCAACCTCTGCGGTATGCTGTATGTGGGACAGACCGATTCGCCGAACATCTAAGGGATATTCGGCTGCGTTCTAATTCTCCCGTCGCACGTCACTTCTGCTCGGCCAGCCATTTCCCCGATGACATCTCTGTGTTTGGTCTCGCCCCACACAACGGTCCTCCACAATCCAGGCTTCACTTGGAGCAACGATTCATTTTCACTTTACAGACTTATACCCCGCACGGACTCAACACAGCCCCCTCCTCTTAGTGACTGCACTCCACCTCCCGCAACAAGCAACTTTTTTTCCCCTACGTGCTATTACGTCTGTTTATATTATTTATTGTTCTTTTATCATTTTATTGTTTTTATAAATTATTATCCTTATACAGAAACATACACACACATACTCACGTATCCACGAACACACACATACTTCAAACACACCATACACATACACATACACACGTACATACACACACACCAGCACAGATGCCCACATATACCTCCAACAAACAATACTCATACAGATACGCACACATTTATACACACATGGGCACAGACACACACATACACGCACGTAAGCGCGAACACACACACAAGCACACGCATGTACATTACGCCCACACAACTCCAACCCCCCCACACACACACGCATACATTCACACACACACATACATACACACATACATACATACATACATACATACTTATATATATATGGGGCTGGCTGTATTGCAGGCGCGCGTCAGTGTATGTATGTGTGTGCCTGTAGATTCACATACACCCACACCAATTTTTTTCCATCAATCTTTCAATCATAACGTGTGTGCTTGCATACATATATATACACACATATAAATCTCTATATTTGTACACACACGCATATGTATACATGCATTCACTCGCACGCACGTATACACACACACACATATATATATACAATACACGCACACACACATACACACGTACAAACACACACACCAGCACAGATGCCCACATATACCTCCAACAAACAATACTCATACAGATACGCACACATTTATACACACATGGGTACAGACACACACACACATACACGCACGTAAGCGCACACACACACACGCACACGCACGCACAACTCCAACCCCCCCCCACACACACACACACGCATACACAAATTCACATACACACCGATACATATACATACACACAATATATGCCTACACGCGCACACACATACACACGGATACACATATAGGCACAGACACACACACACACACACACACATACGCACACATAAACATGCGCACACATACGCACGCACACACGCACACCAATGCACACACCCAAAATTCACAACCCCACGGATACACGCATATACATCCATATACGCTTACACACACACACAAACGCACACGTACACGCACACACAACTGCACGCACATACGACACGCACGCACATACATACACACACACACACATATGAACCCACACATACATCCTATACACACACACACACACGTGTCATCATTGCACACATACACACACACACGCACACACAGACCTCCGAGCACGCACATATCCACACTTACACACACATTCCCCCTCTACCATTCTGCTGTCTTTGACTATACTACTCTTCTCTCTTTGAAAACATCTTTCTTCACCCTTTTCCTTCCGGTCTTTCAAAATATGACCTCGTGTGTACCGTTGGCGATTTTTTTCCTCTGTCTTCCCTTCTCTGGATCTTTCCTTCCCCTATGTTTCCGACGAAGAGCTCCGCTCGAAACGTTAAACCCTCCTCCTTTCCTTCTTTCCTGAGCGTCCAATAATACTATATTTGTTCCACGTCCTCGCGTTGTTGTGTTTTTGTGTGCTTTCTTGTTTGGATTAACTTTATATATGTATATATATGTATATATGTATATATATGTATATATGTATGTATATATATATATATATATATATATGTATGTGGTATATATGTATATATATGTATATATATATGTATGTATATATATACATATATATTTGCATACATATATATATATATACATATATATGTATGTATATAATGGTATATAATATATACATATATATTGCATACATATATATATATATACATATATATGTATGTATATAATATGTATATATATATATACATACATACATACATATATATGTATATATATGTATGCAAATATAAATATATGTATGTATGTATGTATATATATATACATATATATTTGCATACATATATATATACATATATATGTTTATATATATATATATATATATTATATATATATCTCAAAGCGTTGGCTCCGGTCATCTGCGAGCCCTTAACACGTCTATTCAATATGTAATTAACGACGGGTGTTATACCTGCGGACTGGAGAACAGCGATAATCTGCCCAATTTTCAAGAAAGGGAGCCGCGAAGACCCACTTAACTACCGACCGCTTTCCCTTACATCAATAATCAGCAAGATGTTCGAAACCATCCTTAAGAAAAGTATGATGCTCCACCTCCAAAACACAGCCTCTGTCTCTGATTCCCAACACGGCTTCGTGCCGAAGAGATCATGCTTGACCAACTTACTGGTAATGGAAGAATTGGTGACGCGCATCCTCGATGATAGTGATGCTGTTGACATCGTTTTATTGGACTATTACTTGTCAAGCTTCAAGCATATAGTTTCCATCCGGATATTGTACGATGGGTTGCTGCCTTCCTCTCAGATCGCTCCTTCCAAGTCCAAGTTAATGGTACACGGTCCGACGTCTCCAGTGCGAGCAGTGGCGTGCCTCAAGGTTCAGTGCTTGGGCCCTTATTGTTCTTAGTCTTCATAAATGACTTGCCCGACGACCTCACGCAACACACCCTTCTATTTGCCAACGATGTCAAACTGGTCGCTCCTCGCGGTGATATAGAGGATCTTCGTCGATGCCTCCACCAAATTTGGAGGTGGTCGAACGAATGGGACCTGTGTCTGAACGTGTCAAAGTGCTGTCATCTGCCTGTTGGCTCTCCTCCTGCAACTCAACTTGATTTCGAGCCGGGTCGTCTGCTGCTGGAGAGGACCTATCAGGTAAAGGACCTGGGTATCTTGGTGGATTCCTCCTTTTCGCCTTCGGCCCAGTGCGTCCATGCTGCCAACAAAGCACGCGGAGTTATGTTCATGATTCGACGGTCATTCGGAATGCTCACAGCAGCCATATTCCTACCGCTCTATGTCACGCTGGTGAGACCCTTATTGGAGTACGGGATTCAAGCCTCTTCTCCTTATCTCCTCAAAGACATACAGCATCTCGAAAGAGTCCAGAAGCTGGCTACCCGCATGGTTCATGGTCTCAAGAATTTGTCTTATGAAGAAAGGCTGAAGACGCTCGACCTTTATTCTCTAGAAAAACGCCGCCGCCGTGGTGATCTCATTCTCGCTCACAACATCATAAGCGGAAAGTGTAACCTCTCGAAAGAGCTGTTCTTCACTCCTGCTCCAGAGCGTCGGCTGCGGGGTCATTCCGAAAAGCTCTATCTGCGACGATTTCATCTCAATCGAAGGAGAGGGGCTTTCTCCGTCCGGGTTGCGGATCCGTGGAACAAGCTGCCAGACGAGATGGTGAAGATGCCGACGACCACTTTGTTCAAAGTCTCTCTTGACCTCAAGTGGCCTGAACTCTTTACATGAACGCCACCCTGTACATAACTCCATGTCCCCCTACATGGCCTTGCTTTTTGCTTTTTGAGCCAAAAATTAACTAACTAACATATATATATGTATATGTGTATGTATATATGTGAATATATGTGTCTATGTAGTTTTGTCTAATGTGGTGTAATTGTCTGTGTTTGTTCATTAAATATTCTGCTATGACCGGTAGCTAACTAAATTTATAAAATAAACAATTCATAAAAGGTACCGGTTATAGCAGAATGTGTAATGAATAAATCCAAACAATTCCCTTCATTACACTCACCACAGGCGCGCACACGCGCGCACACACATACATATACACACACCTATATATACACACACACATATTTACACACACACATCTTCAAATACACACACATAGGAGACGAAGTTATTTATTATAATATTATGTGTCGCAGACATTCGAAATTATGCAACTTCTCTCTGCATATTCATTTATACAATTTTCCTTGAACACAGCATGTATTTGAACTTCGTTTGCACGTTCCACACATACTTGCAAGTTTATGTATTTGTATGCAACATGCATACCTACATATATATATGTGAGTGTGCTTATGTGTGTGTGTCTGTGTGCGTGTGTGTTTATCTGTGTGTGTTTATATGCATATGTGTTCGTGTGTGCGCTTGTGTGTCTATTTCTATGTCAGTGCTTTTCCCAGTCACCTATTATACCTGCTCAAAAACAAGCAGTCTATACAACCACCAATTTTGAACGGTGTATACATATAACGTTACAACCAAATTTATGCAGCATTGGGAACCACTGCGTTTCTAATTTCCCTCATGCTCGTCGTCTTGTCAGCGATCACCCGGTGCAAGATAACAAAGGCATGTTTGGCAGCGTTTAATTATACTTTCTATTCTGTCTTTCTGCATTAAGTACCCAGCAGAGAATTACACCCTGACATCTAGTTACCGTTAGAAGTGCAATTAAACTTAAAGCAAACGAACTTTTTATCCAGTTGGCTATTTGGCAGTTGGAAAATTTGTGGCTTGCTTTTCAAATTATTGTAAATAATATTTAGAGTTGCTTAAAAGTTATTTCGTATCCAGTTTCATTTATATCCTGCATGTATGCGTATGTATAAGCATAAATTGTCTGTATGCATGGTTGTATGTATTCATTGTATATTTGTTTGAATGTGTATATGTATATATGAATATATAAGTGTATACACATGCATACATACATACATACATACACACACACATATATGTAGTATATATGGAGAGAGGGGGAACGTATATATATATATAATATATATATATATATATATATATATATATCATATATTTAGATATATGTATATATATATATATATTATATATATATATATATATAATATATATATATATATATATATATATATATATATATATATATATATATACAGGCGCGCGCACACAAACACACACACATTTATATAGTATATACACAGAAACATATATATACATATACATATATATCCACCCATACACATGACTTTACATACACGGATGTTTATAAGCATTTTGAAGCATGCATAGATGTCAAAGACGTTAAAATCAAACCCATTCCCTCTAACATTTTGTGAAACACTAGAACCAAAATTTCCAGCCGGCAACTAAATTAAACATGAATAAAGTTTTGGAGAGTGGCTGACGGCCGAAGCACTGTCTAACACACTGACGTCTACTTCTAGACCCATCCTTTATCAGAAAAGGAAATTAAATTGGATAGCTACGGTGATAATATAAACGCAAATCTTTCATATAACCTTCAGATGATTGATGACTTGCTACACGAGGATTTTCAATATTTGACCAGACTACATTTTCTCAGGATAAGAAGAAAATCTCAGTGCAAGTGACTATTAAATCATAGACATTTGCATAGTATTTTTATAGTATTTATGAGGTAGCAATCGTAAGTTTAATTTCCAAAATACTTTATAGAAAATCATAATAGATTGCAAGCCCAAAGGCTGTGGCTTTAGAGTTGTTAGCGAATTGTTTTTGAAGCCAATTAATACACACACACACACACACACACATATATACAAACACACAAACACATATATACAAACACACACACACATTCGCATACGCTTAATTTATAGATTAACAAAGTGACCTATAAATTGAGTAGATATGTGTCTGTCTGTCTCTCTGTCTGCGCGCGCGCGCGTAAAAACAGCCACAATATATAAGCGATCCGCTTACAAATGCTGGCAATCGTCTCCATTATGGATGAGAATACATGAGGTTAGGGGAGCCTATACGTGACTTCAAAATAATACACAGTTGAGGATCACCTAAGAAACTCTTAATTGTTATCTCCCTTACACTGTCTTGGATTTTTGCAAGAATTTGCATTCACCATAGATTAATTAATATCTTAATTGTCTTATGCGAGAACGTTCATGCACACCCATATATATATATATAGGTATGTTTGTATGTATGTATATATATATATATATATATATATATATATATAATATATATATATAATATATATATATATATCCCTCTCTTGTTCTTCATCCTTTCTGGTTTTCTCTCCCACCCTTCCCTATTCTTCTCTTCGCCGTTCCCTCTCTCTCTCTCACTCCTCCTCCTCCTCGACTTTCTCGTCGCTGAGACGTGACGAAAGAGAATCTACCTTTCTGCCCACTACCTTCTTAAAGACAAAACGTGCTTATACTATCTCCTCTCATAAGCTCGTCTTCCTAGCGTTCATAATAATTTTTCTATCGTCTTGGCTTAACAGCCCTCACCGTTTGTTTTTACAGTCTTGTTCTCACTGTCCTGTTCTTGTTACCACTTTCACCTTCCGCAAAAAAATCCCAAATTCTATTTAATTTGCTTTGCGGGAAGGACTGTTGTAACGAAGTCACGTATTGTCCTTGCCTTCGCAATACGGAGTAGATGAAACAGGGACAACTGAAGAAGGGGAATATTCTTTATGTTGCATGTCTCGTTTCTCTGTTTTTGTTGTTGTTCCCCCAAAAGTTCTTTTCATTGTTTTTGTTTTTATGTTATTGTTTCTCATTGTGTTCAACGTTTTTTTATGTCCTGTACCCATATATGCATGTATATATACATATATATGTATATGTATGTATATATGCATATATTTATATATTATTTATACTATTATTATTATTATTATTATTATTATTATTATTATTATTATTATTATTATTATTATTATTATTATATATATACATACGTATGTATGTATGTATGTATGTATGTATGTATGTATGTATGTATGTATGTATGTATGTATGTATAAACTATAAAATGTCATCTATCTTTACCTTTTACTTGTCTCAGTAATTAGACAGTGACCATGCTAGAACGCTAATCTGGTGGATTTTAGTCGTACAGATCGACCTCATTAAGTATGTTCTTTCTAAAACGTCAGTACTTATTTTATCGGTCTATTTTGCTGAACCGCTAAGGCACGATGAAATAAAGAAACCAACGCGACTGTGAAACCGTCGTGTAGGTGACAAAAATAAACACAAAGACATGCATTTAGACATACACAACTAACTTCGCACAGTTTCAGTTACTAAATCCACCCATAATGCATTGGTTGATCTGTAGCTATACTACTAGACACGTGCTCAAGGTGGTTGCATAGGGAGCTTCCGTAATTGTCTAATGCGAGAACGTTCATGCATAGACACAGCAATGTTTGCTCCGATACCATACAGCTATGCTTACGCCTATTAAAAGACATTAATGATCGTAAACTGTCGTAAAACATGCCAAAGCGTATTTCTTCAATAGTTTAGGGAAAAAATGGCACTAAATTTATATTTTCTTCATCATAAATGTACAAACTGTAAATTTGCTATTTCTTCATGTGTGAAAAAAAAAATCAAAGCTAGAAAAAAAATAGAGACCCCCATCTCTGGGGATGAAAATATATTAGAGGGAAGTTAATCATGTTAACCAACCATCAACTAACGTTGCTGTAGGTAGCATCCTGTGGTGATTCGACACACACACACACGCACGCATACGCACACATATACACGCACATATACACACACACACACACACACACGCGCACAAGCATAGATTGTATATTCTGAATGGTGAGGGAAGAATAAAAATTCATGTTTGGGATTAACAACTTTACAAATGCTCATGAATGCATGAAGCATGGAAGTTAGTATTCATATGCATTCCACAAGTTCCATTTCAGTCTTTAATCGCTGACACTGCATAATTTGAGCATTAAATCTCTACCTGTCACATCGTGATACATTTTATAAAGGCATTTGCTTCGTTGTATATCCAATGTTATATCAATTTGTTATAAGACTGTAAGTTTGGAGTTGTGTTTGACACGCCAGTGATTTGATATGACACTTGAATGTGAAACAAATGCATCGTAGAAGAGACTCTGCAATTCATTGGAATTGCGTTCAAGGTCAGTGATCAAATTACAGTTATGCGAAAAAATTTTTTGGCAGCTCAAAAAATTAAAATGAATTAAACGGTTTTAGTGCGTTTTTAAATAGCTGATATGGCTTTTCTACAATGTATTTCAAGTGCATAGAACATAAATTTTAAAGGAATAGTATTGATCAAATAGATATGGTTCACCTTCTATTTGAAAAGAATTGCCATAGTTCCGATCACTGTCTTGACGCTGCTGACATAAATCGATGCAACGTAACCAAAATAATTCTGAATTTGCATTTCTTTCTCTATCAATACGTCTTCTAAAATGGGCTTCTTCTAAAACGAAGATAAACTGGTTTTAATTGTATACATTTTACTGCAAATTTAGAATTAATTCCATTAATGGCTGAAACGATGCTGTGATGAAAACTTCTGGTCTAACCGGATCAAAACAGGTAACAATATTTACTCTAGAAGAACAAACAATCGTCACTAAACACAATGTGAGGAACAGCTGCAGACCACGTAATACATACATACATACATACATGCATGCATACATACATACATACATACATACATACATACATACATACACACATACGTGTATGTGGGTAAACATACACACATATAACATATATACGTGTATATATATATATATATAAATACACATATATATGTGTATGTGTGTGTATGTGCGTATGTATCTATGTATGTATGTGTGTGTGTGAGTGTGTATGTTTACTAACCTGTTAGTTTGGGTTACCTTGACCTAAACTCCTCATATCTTGCATATGTGTGTGTGTATTTATATATTGGGTCATCCCATAAATAATGCGGTTTTCAAAATTACGATAAAGTTCTTTTTTAATCTAAAATATACTCTCCTTCATTTTCCACGATGCTTTTCCATCTATCTGGTAGACTTGCAAGGCCCCTCTTCCAAAATTCGTCTTGTCCACGACGAAAAATACTCCTCTAGTGCTGTTCTGACCTCGTCTAAATAATTTATATTTTTTCCGTCCAAATGATTTTGAAGACTGCGGAATAAATGATAATCAGATGTGCTAATGTTCGGCGAATATGGTGGGTGGGGCATCGTTTCCCATTCAAACTGCTCCAACCTTTGGAATGTCATCCTCGCTGTATGTGGCCGAGCATTATCTTGATGGAAGAAAAATTTTCGTATTGAAACCAAAGACAGTCGTTTTTCTTCTAGCGCTGTCTTAAGCCGTTCAAGCTGCTTGCAGTAGATCTTCTTTGTTATCGTTTGGTTTGGGTTTAAAAGTTCAAAGTGGACTAAACCTTTAATATCTCACCAAACAGATAACAACATCTTACGTGGATGAAGACCTTCTTTAGCCTGGGTTGCCGGTGTTTCTCCTTTCCCTACCCACTGTCTTCGGCGCTTGACATTTTTATAGAGAACCCGCTTCTCATCACCAATCACTATTCAGTGCAAAATAGATTGATTCATGAGACGTGACAGCAAAGAAGAGCATACAGTCACTCTCTGCGTGCGATTAGACTTGGAAAGTTTGTGAAGAACCCATTGATCCAATTTTCTGACTTTTCCGATGGCACACAGGTGTTGATGAACGGTTGAATGACTAAATCCAAGCTTCTCTGCTCTTTCCTTAACAGTTACGATGGGATTTTGTTCCACCAATGTTTGCCTGACGTCCTCGTCGTTGTTGCTCTCCTTTGCATTGTTGCTTTTATTGAACTCATAAAGCAAAATATGCCGAATAAGCTCCTTTATCCCTTCCATTATAACTTTGAAAAAATGGCTATTAAAATCTAACTGCACTCTTCAAAATTTGCACTACGAATAAGCACTAGATAAAATTACTACCAGCTTTTAAAGCAAGTAGTTTATCCCGTTCCCCTCCGACTTTTAGTTCATGCAATTGAAAAAACGCATTATTTATGGGATAACCCAATATATATTTATATATATTTATATATATACGCAAATAAATAGAAATGCATTTGTACACGCATACACACATATGTATAGAATTGCATATATCATGTTTAAAATAATTTAGCAATGCGTACGAAACATTTCTTAAAGATATCTATAGTAGTAATAATAGCAGTTGTTCCTTTATCGACTGCAATTAATATCCTTGGAGAGCTGTCAGTCAAGATCTCACTGCAGTGAAAATGGCTTCCCTATTCTGATGCACATTGAGAATAGAAGTAGCAGTTGCAAAAGTATGCCGAACAACAAAGCATCAAGCAACAGCAACAACAGCAGTAGCAGCAGCAACAACAACAACAACATAGTAAACATGACCACCACCACCTTAAAGAACAACAAAAATTGTCAAAAAGAATCAACAGCACGACCAGGGATAGTAGCTTCGCCGCCACCACCTTGATTGCAACCGATCTGTCACTTGCTGATAAAACACCATTATCACACCCCTGCGTCAGCTGCCAATGTTATTAACAGTAAGTACACCACCATCAACTTTATATGTAAACCAGCTGCCGCAGTACGAAGCAACACCATCACTGCCACCACTTCTATTATGAAAGCAGCAGCAATATCTGCAGCACTGACAGCGAAGTGTACAGATAAGCGAAGTGTACAGATCTTTTGCCCGTGCAGCAAGAATAACAGCGAACACTGAAAAACTAAATGGTGGCCTAAAAAGGCCAAATTCTGAAGGAAATAAAGCAATAAATCTAGCAGTGCCCAAAGCTCAAAATAAAATTAAGTGCACGGTAACCTATAATGCGTTGGACTAAAATGTCGAAGGGTAGTAGAACCAAAGAAATCCGTTCTCAGCAAAACAAATGAATAAGTAAATAAATGTATAAATAAATAAACATAAATATAAAAAATCCCTCATGCCAGACACTCTGACTTTGTCGACATTAATTTCAAACCTTGAAGATGAAAGCAAAAGAGCATTGTACAGCCTCTTTTAGAAATTTAGAAATGTGGGGTTAAATCTAGTGAAGACGAGGATAGTGTCACCAGGAATAAATATCTGCTGGTTAGTGTCTACTGTCTTGGTTGACACTGAAGATGCGGTTTCAATATTAGAGGTTTAAAAGCAGCGCTAGGAGAACTGGTCGGAGAAATGTATGGAACTCTTGATTCAAACGGATCTAGAGAAGCGCGAAGCCATCTTCCCTTTCACAATTTCGGATGTCTTACTTTTATGATCGTAGAGGGTAGACGGCTAAGGTGTCATCTATGTAGCACTTGATATCACGTAAGAGCCTTCTGTTTGCAGTATAAGCTGCAAGAAAGAAAGCCCCCCACTGCTGCCGACATCTCAAACACAACAGCAACAATATTAAGAGCAGCGTGCCACAACAACCATAGCAACAGTAGCGACGCTGGTTGTAATAACAAGACTAGCGTCAACAACAGTAGCATCAACAAAAGCAACAGCATCAAAACAGCTGCAGCAGCAATGCAGCCGACAATAGAGGTAAAACCACGACAATAATCCCTATGACAACAACAGGATGTGTCACAAAACATATCCTAATAACTCCCATTCTATCTTCATCCCCCCAAAAAAACTACAAACACAAACTCAGGCACTTGTGTTAAAACATACCTCTCCCACCATCCGCATTAGTGTCGTTTGATTCAGAGACCACATCGTGAGAGGCAAGGAAGAAATGTTAAAAGGAAAGGAAGAAAAGTCACTTCGAATTGAAGGGCAGGAAGATTGATGGGCCAACGTTTTTTCCTTCAATCAGCCAGACACCTACACTATCCCTACTAAATGCACTGCTACAACCACAAAAAAGAGCCAAACCTGCAACTACATATAAATACGCAAACAGCAGAAACAAAACCAAAGCAAAAAAAAAAACGAAAACCAACAAACAGCAAAAACAACAGGGAAACACGCAAATAGTAAATTTCGACCTGAAACCTAAAAATGATAAGTAACTGGTATCTGCACACACGCAAACGGATGAAGTAGGATTTGTAAAGACTACTTTAACAGCTCTCTTAGATGAACTTTTAGTGAATATGCTCATAAGTGATTAGTTTACAATGAGAGTCTGCTAGGCAAGAGCAACTAAAAACCTTCAGAATGGACTTTTTCAGCTGGTCCAGGTTATTGGAAAGAAAAGATTACCTTTTTCATGAGCCGAAGGCCAGTGACCTCTCTTGCATTGCTTTTATTTCGATCAACATGTAAAAGTTCAACCAGAATAAGATACAAAAATATACGGGGCTTGCAGTCAGCTTGGAAGGAAACAGATATAGATGAGGTACCAACCAGTGACGCCAGGATTTCCGAGCTACAAAATCTACAAAAATTCATAGGAAAGGATCTTTTAGTTAGGCACATCTTTCGACTATTCGTCTCCTTGTCAGAGGTGCAGTCTTGAGTCCAGGGAAGAGCAAGGCTTGACATCGGGAATTTGTCAAGAACTCACATTTCTTTACAAGTTGAGTGATGTGTTCAGCGGAACTTATCAGTTCCATAGAAGATTATAGTTAGGGAAGGCGACGACGTTATCGGACAAACCCAAGGTGTTGACAAGAATCAACTGATTGGTATGTTCCTGGGACTTTTGACCCAGGGACTATGGATTTCCTGAAATCATGGTTTACCATGTCACTGGAGAATATTGCGAGTTCATGACAGACTACAGACACGTAAAAGCCGACAGCCACACCTATCCGAGGTGTGCACGAATCCGCTTTTTGCACATTCATTCACTGGCTGAATATTGCTGATTTTTTGGGTTTAGTCCAATAGCTGTTGTGAATAGTTCGGATCCGGTTTTCAACCAAGCCATTGTGTAGAACACGCTGTCTTCTTTTAGCCGGGGACAGCAAGCAATATTCCTCTCTCTGGGGGCTATGGCAAAAGTGTGTATGGAGAACGACACTGAAGGGATTAAAGACAAACACTTTCCTCTTCAGGAAAAAGGATGAAGAGGTGTTACATCTTCTCAGTAAATTCATTGAAAAGTGGTGAGGGTAAGCTGACCTACTCTTGCATTTGCCTGAAGACCAAGAAATGACAAAGGAGGGTGATCACTTGCTTTTGGTGGCCAGAGTGATTTAGTGGGGTTTCTTCGATTGGTTTTAAAGTTGTTCTCCCCCGCCCACTCCATGAGGGATCTTTTTGTTCGAATTATTGTTTTCCTTCTTGCTCTTTCTTTGTTAAATGTTTTATATTAGACTCTATCCACTTCTTTATATCTTGTCTTTTATACTGTCCCTCTTTCCTCGGAGCCATTGTGACTAATAAGAAAAATGTTTTTTGCTATTGTTATTGTTGTTGTTGTTATTGTTGTTGTTGTTATTGTTATTGTTGTTATTGTTATTGTTGTTGTTATGATTTACACAGATTTCTGACTCAGTTTACTGTCTGTCTACAGCCAGGAAACAGCCTTTCTCATATCCTTTGACGCTACTTCCTGTTATTACAACTGCATTTAGTCATAGGATGTAATAAAGAAAGACGTTTGCAAGTCCACAAAAATATGATATCAAAGAATATGGTAAAAGAAACAACCAGTGGAAGAAGGAAATAAAAAGAAAAAAATTTTGTCGGACAAAATGATCATAAATGATAATGATGTAGATTTTGAAGTTAACTCGAGCCTTCAGCTAGCATTTGTTCATAAATTCGTATATAAACATACTTCCATTGTATATATTCGTATTTTATATATAAATACATAAATACATGTTTCACACACACAGACACACAAATATTATTAATACATTCACAGATATTATAATCTTAAAACTAGAACTAATTTGGTTTGGAATTAGAAATATATACCGAGTAGATAATAAATATTATTAAATCATATTCAGCGAAACTAATCTAAAAATATTACTTTCCTTGTCATACCGGTAATCAGACGACAGTAAAATATACGAATAAACTAAATGAATTTCTGTCTGTTTCGGCGTTGATTGTTCAGCTCTTCAATCAAATGAAACTGAGCTACCTGCGTATTAAATTGGCAGGTAGAAATGAAGGGATGTCGTAATGTGATGAACAACTTGAAATCACTGAAATTGTGATGGCAAGTGTAGGGCGACATAGGTGGAGATTTGGTTACAGTTGTCCGGTTGGATTATAAGAAATCATACGATTCTTTCCCTCCCTCGATGATATTAGAGGCTTTTTGACTTTTTCCACAATCAAGGTCATTGACAACTTCCTTCGCTCTGAGCAACCTTCTCGATGATAAATATAGGACGTGATCGCAGTGTTTCTGATAAGATAAAATATCGTAGAGATTTATTAAACAAAAAACAGTCTCTCAAGTAATAATATATATACTTGAAGTGAAGCCATTATCATTTTCATTGAGTTACAGAACGACAGAAACACCAGCCTGACAAAGCCTTCTTATAAACCATCTGAAATTATATGCTAAATAGATGAATGACGCGAAGAAAAACCTTGATGTATCTGGTTCAGACCTTTTTCAAATAATATAGGGAATTTGGTTAAAGTAAATATTTCTACGTGATTGTAAAACAAGGGCTACTATTTCTTTGATATCGTACAAAGATCGCTATGGGTATCAAGAGCATGATGACATTTCAACAATGATATGTAACCAGGGAGTGAGCGACGTCTGGATAAAATAGAGGGTCCTCAAAGCTCTCTGCGTACACTAAAACTGTAGACCAAAACGGGTTTATTGTGTTAGCACCAACATGTTGATAAATGTGTTGGCCGCTATTGATGTTAAACCCCGACATTTTTTTATCATTAACAGAACATTTTACTTTAATAATACTGACAGATTCTATAGAAACAAGGTTAGCTACAAACAACCACCTGTAGACGTGCATTCATGCATTAATTCAGTGGAGGAGAGACAAATAGCATTTTGAGAGTTGGAAAGGAGCATATCGCTAAGAATTCTTAATTGAATACCAGAGATACACACTCAGAGAAGTTGCACATTTCTATCGCAACGGAACATCAGGTGAAAAGCATTCAAATCATTAGCATAAGGTTATACATAACAATTTCGTTAGAAGCTTCAGACTGTAGGTAACATAGGTAATCGGAGTAGCCTACTTTGGACCAACATCCGGTATATCATAACTCACTTTGAAATCTATGAACAGAAAATAACAAAATAGCTGACACACAAAAAGCATGAGTAAGCTGGTTAAATACCTAAATGCAGATTCTGTCGAATGTCTTTTATGTGCTAATCTGCTTATGTGGCCAAATATCAAACAATGGAATTCGCAAAAAGTTAATTCCTGAAGACAGTCTTTTAAGAATTTACAACGGTACATCCACACGTATAAAAATACTAGCAATATTTATATGTACATATACATAAAAATGGACAGATCTATGCAAACAATGATAATCGTATACCTATGCATGCATACATCCGTTTACAAATGCAAGCATACATACAAAATGACTTATCTATCTATCTATCTATCTATCTATCTATCTATCTATCTATCTATCTATCTATCTATCTATCTATCTATCTACGTTATATACATACATTCATAACTACGTAGTTGACGTTAAAAGTGACTCGTTTCTGGACTGGAAAATTATTTCTCTATTAGCGGGAAATTGTAAAAGTATGACTAAAGCATACAATACATGCATAGTTACAAACGAACGCACGCACATAGAAGCATGCATGCATGCATACATACATACCTAAATACCTACCTACATACATAAATACACACATACATACATACATACATACATACATACATACATACATACATACATACATGCATACATACATACATACATACATACATACATACATACATGCATACATACATGCATACATACAGTGGTTATACATAAATGTTTTCTGTTATCTTCAGAAACTCGTGACTGTAACGGAGTCGCATTTGCAAAGCCGGAGAAAGGGAGAGAGGAAGAGAGCGGGAGAAAGATTTACGAAATACCCTTTCAATAAAAGAGACAGTAAAGCAGAGAAGCCCTCTAAATCCTCAAAGTCTGACCGAAAATGTTGATTATGAAACTTTTCCTTCGTAGATATTACACGTGACGAGCAGCTGCTCAAAAATGTCACCAGGGAGACACCTCCCACTGTGGTATAACGTTGTTGCTAATACAATATACAATAGCATTCACAGGAAAAAAACTGCCCTGGATATGCGTAGAGAATGACTCTGTTATTGAATACATACAACGTAAGGAATATTGGTGGGACATTACCATCAAAACTTCCGCTTAGAGCAATGTAACAAACTTGATTTTGTTGTTTTGGAGGGTAAGAATAATCATGAGTGAAAATATATTTCCGGCTAACTGTTTCGATGGCTTTTACTTTTATACCCAGAAAGTTTCAAAATTATCTACCTATATTTATACGGATGATTATTGGTATACTTTTCTATGTTTATAATCGTCATAACGACAACACACCAACACGCACTCCGCAAATAGAATCTGCAAGCGGTATCTTAAAAAGTATACAAGATTTTTCTATGATCAATATG
>NC_042998.1:89211419-89251419 GCF_006345805.1 Octopus sinensis
GACGTTGAAGTAATTTGCAAGATTTATTATATGGATTAAGAGTCCAGAAAGGGTGGCTTAACTGACTGGTAATATTTAATCACATTCTATCTTTACTATTTTTAGGCAAAACAACTAAACGTCTGTGACAGTAACTGTAGTCGATTCAGTTAATTATTTTCTATCGCAAATATATCCTCTTGTATTAAGTGTCATTAGAACATCAGACAAAATGCCTTGCATTATCTCCATGCTGACGTCAATCTATTGAGCTTGATACTTTAAATCTTTAGCAAGATCATTACAATAATTGGGTCAAAGCTGAAATAAGTTGTATAGTTTACAGACCTTTAACAGCATGGTGAAAGGACCTTAAAGCACTTGGCTGGCTGTGTGAAATGTAGAAACTTCTGATACTGTTCCATCCCAATGGGTATCGCTGTCTTTCACTTCAAATACAATTTTGCAGGTGGTACAAATTCTACCGTGACAGTTTGAAAATCTGTAAATGAAATTGCACCTTTCACTTTGCTGAGAAGTCGTGGAAAGAATCATCCCTATTAAATGTCCAGAACACTCTCTTCCAATTGTACTCTTATAACTTATGTGAAGTTGACCTTCAACAAGAGTACATTGCTTTCTTCATCTTCATTGCTCAGTGATGCCTGTATAGTAGGACAGAGGATAATGTTATATAAACGTTTTTGGTAAGGAACATACCGGTACTGCTTGAAAAAGTCCCTACGCGCTGTGTCCTTTTAGACTTCATGTTTGCCGTTCAGCCGTTACTGGAGTGAAGTAAATAAGGTCACCATTCCCAGAGTGAAATGCAACAGGCAGCATGTTAGGATAATTCATGAATGGGAAGCAGAAAATGCCAATGGCCATTTTTTAAAATTCTGACACATCCTTTTGAGGTGGAGATAATTTTAATAAATCAAGAATATACACAGTATGGTGTTTGATACAACTGTGTTTGTGTGGATCATATACACACAGCTGGCCAGACATATTTCATATTTGTTTAATCTAATTACATTACCTAGGCCATATTGTTTTTTTTATATGTCTACGTTCCTTGGCTCCGGGAGATACGTCAAGAGGATTATCGTGCTGATGACGCCTATTGAGACAGAAACACATGTCCATTATTTTCCTCATATCTCCAGACAATAAGTCTCTCCCGTTCCTTAATGACATGTCAACTCTGCATATTTATTTTGCACACACACCCAGACACACAAACACACACGCACACATGTACATTCACACACATATGCCTATGTTCTGTGTGTGTATCTGCGTGTGTGTGAGTGAATATATATGTATGTATATGTGTGCATATATATATATATATATATATATATATATATATATATATATATATATATATATATATATATATATATATATATATATATATATATATATATATATATATATATACATACATACATACATGTATATATGTATGTATGATAATGTGCATGTTCATGTATGTATGTTCATGCGTCTGTTAGTAAGCCGAACCTCCGAAATCACTCTCAAACTTTGCTTTGTAAGAAATCGATGAATATACACCAAAATGTTTCAAGATTGATTATATTGAATTATGACGAAAGAATTGTATATTGAAGTAGTAAAATTATTTTTCGCTCTCCATTTTTAATATTTGTCATTAAAAATACTTTATGAATATTTGTGGATTTACAGATAATTATCTGGAAGATCTGTAATTTACAATTTTGTCTAGGATGTGCTTAACACGATAAACACCAGGATTAAACCCCAATGAACTTATACGTGTGTGCGTGTGTGTGCATATATATATGTATATGTGTATATATATATATATATTATATATATATATATATATATATATACATACATACAAATATATATATAATATATATATATATATATATATTATATATATATATATGTACTATGTATGTACGTGTGAGAGTGTGTGTGTGTGTGTGTGTGGACTCTTTACGCTGGATATCATTTTCTAAAAAGATATGTCGTTTGAGAGGTAGTGTGCAGTATTAAACTTCAGTAATGGAATGTTAAGGGTGCTGAAATGAAAGACACAATAGGGCGTCTTACAAAATATCTTGTAATAATTAGTTATATAACTTTATGATCTGAGTTCAAACATTGCAGTAGCTGACTTTCTCTCTCTGCATTCCAGAGTCGATTAAATCTGTATGTGTCAAGTACTGGGGCTGATATAGTCAAATATCCCTCAATCAAAGTATATGGCATAATATCTATGCTAGAAAACAATATTATCTAAACTCGAGCTACTTTCTCTGTGACCCATGTAAGTTCTTGATACATTTCATTTTCTTTTCCCAGTTGTAGGTATTTAACGTCACAGCCATTATTAATGTTATGTGGTTCCTCCCATAAACTTCAAAATTGTGTGTATGGAGCCAGTGACGATGCGGAAGAATTAATATTAGTAGATGATGACTAAATTTCATATATTTGGATTTACGTGTCTTGTCAAACCAGCTGGGTTTGCAGCCTTCTAAGCATTGTCAATTATGTCATTTAAATACCCATTGTCATACACACACATATTTATATATGTATATAAGAGAGTGAGTATAAGCACACCGACAACGAATAGGACAATCAGTCAACAGGTCGACGATATTTTGTGCTTCTTTTAAATTGAGAAATGTCTCATTAAGTTGCTGTTAGGCACTTCCTGTTGTTAGGTTTGAGAAAACTTCATATACTTACATACATAAAAACATACATACAGATATGTGTGTGCATACATATGTATGCGTGCATATATATCATATGTATGTACATGTAAATGTATATGTATATATATGAATATATATGTGTGTATATATTTATATATATATACTAGCAGTATCGCCAGGCGTTGCTCGGGTTTGTAAGGGAAATAACTATATAAGCATTTTTAGAGAGTTATAGCAAAAAAATGCACTAAAAATGGAATAGAAAATGATGATAATTTTTTTTTTAAATCGTTGACTCAGTGTCTTCAACCCATGAAGTCGTTGTTCTAAAAGAACGCTGGTCTCCTTGACAACGCATTACGACGTTGATTTCTTTACACTCCCTTCCCCACAGCTTCACGAGGGAGGGAAGGGGGAGAAGCAAACAGGTGCAGCTGTGAGCGTGGACGCCAACTCCGCCGCCATCGACACACGATGCATTTTATGCATTAAAATGGAATAAAAAATGATGTTAAATTATTTTTTAAATCGTAGACTCATCGTTGACGCGCGCTAATAGTCAGACGGGCTCGATATGAATCACGACTATAAGATACCCGAATTTGGTTAAACTGCACCGCAAAATGTGGGAGGAGTTAGGAATCTAAATCGAAGGGGACAGACACTCACACAACTAGAGTTTTATATATATAGATATATATATATATATACTAGCAGTATCGCCCGGCGTTGCTCGGGTTTGTAAGGGAAATAACTATATAAGCATTTTTAGAGAGTTACTTCCTTATAGATGCCTATTCGGGCTTTCTTAGCCATTTCTGTTTTGGTGTCTTCAAGCCATGAAGTCGTTGTTCTAAAAGAACGCTGATCTCCTTGACAACGCATTACGACGTTGATTTCTTTACACTCCCTTCCCCACAGCTTCACGAGGGAGGGAAGAAAGGGGAGAAGCAAACACAGGTGCAGGTGTTTGAGCGTGGACGCCAACTCCGCCGCCATCGACACACGAAAAATTATGCATTAAATTGGAATAAAAATGATGTTAAATTATTTTTAAAATCGTAGACTCATCGTAGACGCGCGCTATTAGCCAGACGGGCTCGATATTAATCACGACTATAAGATACCCGAATTTGGTTAAACTGCACCGCAAAATGTGGGAGGAGTTAGGAATCTAAATAGAAGGGGACAGACACTCACACAACTAGAGTTTTATATATATATATATATATATACATATATATATATATGAATATATATGTGTGTGTATATATATATATATGTATATATATATATATATATGTATATATGTATGTATGTATGTGTGTGTGTGTGAAGGCGCGTGGTCTTGTGGTTAGGCTGTTGCACGCACGATCGCTAGTTCGTGCGTTCGATTCCCAGACCGGGGAGTGTGTTGTGTTCTTGAGCAAAACACTTCATTTCACGTTGCTCCAGTCCCCTATCGATCAAGGGGGAGTGTTGGCCTGCTCGCCTGGCCAGCAGAGCGGCGTCATTTGATGGCTTAAAGAATGTAAAGCATCTGATAATCTGGTCGGTCTCGTGATCACGGGAAATGTGTGTGCGTGCACACAGATGCACAAACACACACACACACACACACACACACACACACACACACACACACACATATATATATATATAATTGCATTATATTTTATTTAAAACTATTTGCTTTGGGCCCTATGCAACGCTTCTTCTTTCCAACGCTTCTTATAGAAAGCTAGTTTCTGTGGCTCAGTTAACTGAATAAAGACACGTAGGAAGTTCAAGATAGCTACCCGAAACTGGGCTGCCATTGGTATTTGTGTATGCAAGCACGACAGATGGATGCTAGTTCCTGAAAGTAGGATGAGGTGGAAACAAAGAGAAAGGAATAGTGTGCGTACATAGATGTTTGTATGGTTGTGTGTGTATGTGTGAGGCACACCACGTATATGGGGTTACGGGGGATGCATAAGGTTGGACACGCCTTGACCAATGGCTGCTCAGTTTCCTGTGCTGGTTAGTCCATTCTGTTTTTCAGAAAGATATAATAGACTGATATAATTTAAATGTCATGATTAACGAAAACGAAACCGGTCGACAAGCATAATATAAAATATATTTAAAAATGCATTAAAACTATGTAAAGTGTGTACATTTTCTTTCTTTTATATATACATATATACATACATATATATAATATGTATATATATTATATATATATATATATTATATATATATATATATACACAAACGTATACGTATAAGATTCCATGTTGCCACGTCAAATCGGTACAGATATACACAAGCACATGCAACTCAGGCACACATACACACATGCACACGCACGCGATTGTAGGAGAACTAGAAACTAGTCATTTTGGCCTTTTCTTCTGCTCACGGATAAAATCTCTGCTGTAGCCACATTGCCGCTGCTTACCACATAAGAAATGCCAACCGCTCTTACTAACTTGCAACTTAATATACAGTGAGTTGCAAAGAGCTAGTTGTCTCTGCATCGCCAGCAATAGGATACGAACCACCAACTCTTCAACCGGTTGTTCGGTACACTTTCCTCCCCATCTCTTTCTCTCTCTCTCTCTCTCTTTTTTTGTGCGTTTCCCTGTGTGTGAGAGAGAGAGGGGGAGGGAGACAGAGAGAGTAAACGCATACATATCAGTGAACGAAAATGGAATCACTGTCGTGTATTTTTTTTTATTTATATGATTTTTGTCGCAGCATGTTTTCATTGTGATTTGACCAAGACGCCTTTACAGCTCGTTATCTTCATGAAACACATGTGAGATTTATTAAACTTATAAATACATAAATAATAAAGTAAAAACAAAAAAAAGACTGTCAGGATGATAGAATGACCAAACTAAACACCGAAAGCAAGTATATAAAACTGAAGCAGACAGTCATGTTTGTACACCTCAATATGCAAAGATAAATAAGCAAACAAACACGCATATACATATATACACACATACACGTATACAGCTTTATGTGCTAGTATGTATGTACGTACATATAAGTATATAGGTGCGTGTGTGTGTTTTATATTTGAGAATGTGTGTGTGTATCTGTGCATATATACAAACATGCATACACAGATATACACACATGCATATCTGAATACATGTCTAGATATTCGTAAACCAACTCAAGGACACTTGTACATTGCAATGCAAAGTGTTGGTAAGGCTACAAAAACAACGCCATAATGTATTACAATTCAAACGTATATGCGCAGATTGCCATTGCAAGTAATTCCAGCGATGCATTTTGCAGACTATTATACTGTGAGAAAAAATATAAATTCACAGACCAGTGAAAGCAATTTAGTTCCAACAAAAATCTAGGGCGCTTAATAAACAATACATGTCAAGCACTTCGAAAAAAGCATATGCGGATGTATATGTTTATGAAAATACATCTCGGCCAGTAATGAAATTCATCTAAATTCACACATTTGATGACATTTAGCTGCTTTGAAAAAATAATTATCATCATCATCATCTCTGTAGTTAATACCATCTTTATTTTCTTTACTGGAAACAAAATTTATATCGCATCAATATAGCTAATATAATCAAGAACATCACAGCATGAGTATTCTGAATGCTTTGCACGGGCCGACACAGGATGCAGCCATGTTAGATGCTTTATGCTACGATTGAACCTCTTGAAGAGAATATTTACTGTAACTCACTAGTGCCACTGCAAACAAAATGTCTATATTTGTTACATTCTTCACGTCGGCCCTTTTTTTATCCTTGGATATCCTTCTCCTCTTTCTCTTTCCTATCTTTCGCCTTCTCTTCCCTCTCCTTCCATTTTCCTTACTGTCCTTATTTTTATTATTGACATACGTGATAGTATGATTTAGGTTACTAAAACGTGATAAATTTAAAACTTACCCACTGCATGCGCATATGTGTGTGTGTGTGTGTGTGTGTGTGGTGTGTGTGTGTGTGCGTACGTGTAGAAAGAGAGACAGACAGAGAAAGATAGAATAGATAAAATATATGTATTTATATGTGTGTACCTATGTATGTACGCATATATACATGTATGTATGCATGTATGTATGTATGTTGTATGTATGTATGTATGTATATATATATAAATATATATATATATATATATATATATATATATATATATATATATATATATATATATATGCATGTATGAATACACACACAAACACATAGCATACATACATGAACCAATGTAAAATATGTGTACCGAGTGACCGTGTCTACTATTATCAAAATGAGGCTATTGTCTATACGTCGTTAATCAGCTTTGCAGTGAAAGAAGCATGGCGATAAAATGCCCAAACGACAATCCCCACAAAACAATATTCTGAAAGAAAGCCATATTTTACTAATCTTTCAGCTTACTGTGCTAACTATACAAGTAAAAAGCAACAGAACAAAAAACATTTCATTGAAGTAGTTAGCCTAAAATCAGGGAAGGGTTGTAAAATTCCAACAATAACACCTTGCCTTCTATTTCACTCCGGTGAGGTCCATTGGTATTTTAAAGTTGTAATATTTGTCAGTGGTTGAAATGATAGCAGCTTTACAATTGCATATTTTTCGGTCCAATCCTCCTGCGAAGAGACTTAGGCAAGTGATTACTTCTATCTATGACCCAGATTCACAAATGCTTTGTAAAAGAAATTGGGTGGACAAAAATATAATCATATCGTTGCTATTATGCAAAAAGGTCGTATGTCCAAAATGTTACTTTTTCAATAAACGAAAAAATAGTTTCATAATTCTTTTTACATTAGCAAGTTTCAGCTTAACGATGAAACTTTGTTGGGTGCATAAAATTGTAACTCCATGCATGTATGATATTTTCAGTCAGAAATAGTTTTGCAAAAATATCGTATGTGGGACTTACTACACTTTTGAAAACTACTAAATCTTTGTACCACACTTTGACAATTTTCATATCTTGGCATCTGAAGCAGCTGGAGATACAATAATTTGACTAAAAGAACCGGCTATTGCAAGCAAAATTAAATGTTGAAATAAAGTGCATTAGGCCAAATTTAGACATACGACAGTTTAACATAATAACAATGATATAGACGTTCGTTGGAAGGACTATTCTTGTCTTATATATAATATATATATATATATATATATATATAATATATATATAATATATATATATAATATATACATATATATATATATATATATATTATATATATATAATATATACATATATATATATATATATATATATATATACATATATATATATATAATATATATATATATATATATATACATACATATATATATATATATACATATATATATACATATATATATACATACATATATATATACATATATATATATATACATATATATATATACATATATATATACATACATATATATATATATATATGTATATATATATATATATATATACTGTTGTGTCTGCGGAGATCTCTTTTAGTGCCTATAATTTAACACACTCACCGGTAAAATTTCCACTCATTTCCTATATTTTCGTTGCGTCTTGCAACCTTTTCAATAGTTGTTGTCCGCAATTCATACTGCGTTCTTTTTGTTTGTCTGTGCACATGTGTGTGTGTGTGTGTGTGTTTGCATGTGTGTGTTTACTTCTGTCTCCTTGTGTGTGCATGTCTAAGTGTGTATGTGTATGGGACGTGTGTCGCCATATGTGTCCTTGTGTGAAGTGTGTGTGCATATATGGTCATGTGTTTCAGTCTTCATTTTTGTCTGTTCACATAACCTATGTACCTATCCGTCTGTGTGTCTACTGTTCACTTTCATATCAATATGCTTACATACACGTGCATATACATATATACATACACCCACACACACTCATGCATACATCTATCTACGTAACAGCCCTACACAGATCTAAAGTCGCACAAATCTAAAATGCTCCTAAATCTACACAGGCACTTAACGTTTCCATGCATGTCTCTGTCTGTCTCTCTCATTCTCTCTGTTTCTCCCTGTGTGGCTGTCTATCTATCTATCTATCTATCTATCTATCTATCTATCTATCTATCTATCTATCTATCTATCTATCTATCTATCTATCTATCTATCTATCTATCTATCTATCTATCTATCGATCGATCGATCATCGATCGATCTGTCTGTCTATCTGTCTGTCTGTTTCTCATCTATCAGATATCACACAAATACACACACAAAAGCACGCACATGTATTCACATGAATATATGTCAATACACATATATAAAAGATGTATGCAATCTTATTTGACTGCAATATGCATGTGTCGAAAAGAACTTGATGATTTTGGCAAGGCTTCTGTAAAATTATCAATATCTATAAAGCTGAAATGTGAAAAGTTTGTTCGTCTCATTTTGGGACTAGAACGGGTTAAGGGGCACTAGATGGGGTCGGATTGGCTCCAAATTTTACAGGGACATGTAAAAAGAGGCGAGGAAGTGAGTGGACTAGGTTAGAAATCCTTATCTCAAAAGTTGTGGTTACTAGGGCAACAAAACCCACACTTGTTTGTCATTTCTCTCTTTCGCGTATCACCCTGTCTTCCATCATCTTTCTCTTTCCTTCCTTCCCTCCAATTTCTATCTATAACGACGTTTGACAGCTTCGCCGTCTCTCTGTCACTTTTTCTGCCACCACCTGTACGTTTGTCTGTATCTATAGAGAGAAAGCGTTGACAGCCGCAAAAGTTTAAATATTCCCATAACAGGTCTTTTAGAACGGTGAATTATTACGTTGATACAAATTGGATTTTTATGTGAAAAGGGGTCTAAATGGGGCTGGAAGGGGATTAAAATTTACAGGAGGGGGTGTTTAGGAATTCTCGGTTACATCAAGCTAAAAGATTTGCTTGATGTATCTGCCATAGTGAGTCTACTGTCGTGAGAAAGAATCGCTTCAAAACTTGATGTTTAGGAATTTTCTTTTACATCAAGTTCAAAATTATGCGCCAGCCGTTAAACTGCCAGTACGTTGCTGTCCGTCGTTAAGAAGTTTTGAATGCCAGCCATGGTGAGTCTACTATCCTCAGATTCTATCCCTCCAAACTTTGGTTTCAAATATTTTTTCAGCTCGCAAGTTCGTCTGCCCCTTTTAAATGTTAGTGTTTTGCTGTCCGCCTTGAAACAGACCTTTCCGTTGTCACTGCCTGATATTTATGATTAATCTTTCAAAATATTTGCTTTCTCAACTTACTCAAGATCTTTTGTTCTTTATAAATGGGAGATAGATAGGTAAAGATAGAGAGTAAGAGAAAGCTAGGGAGAGTCCGAGAGAAAGGAAGAGTAAGAGAGTGGGAAAGTGAGAGAGAAAGGAGAGATAAACAAAGAGGGAGAATGTGGCGTTAAGAAACAGAAAGGAAGCATCAGAAAGTAACAACCACACCCTCACCCACGAGTAGAGCGGGTCACCTTAGGTTAGTCTATATATATAAAAGAGGCTTTGGGTAAAAATTGTGGGCACATTTTGCTACGTCAGAGGTTGGCGGTCAGACCAGAGGTCGGATCGAGCTGAAAATTGACACAGGCATAGAAGGCGTGATGAGGCAGAGAGTTGAGCAGGTTGGAAACCCCTATCTACAAGGGCAGCAAAACCTACACTTTGACAAGTGTTTGTCGTTTCTCCCTTTCGGATATCACCTTGTCTTCCTCTTTCTGTCTCTTTGCTTCCTTCCCTCCACTTCCTCTATATAACGACATTTGACAGCTTCGTCTCTGTCACTCTTTCTTCCACCACCTCTATCACTGTACGTCTGTCTGTATCTATAGAGACAAAGCGTTGACGGCCGCAAAAGTTTAAATATTCCCGCCTCAGGTCTTTTAGAATGGTGAATTATTATCGCCCACCACCACCGCACAATCATAACAGATATTATTAATCAGATATATTGTGTTAATCTATATATATAAAAGAGGCTTTTGGTCAAAATTGTGTGCACATTTTGCTACGTCAGAGGTTGGCGGCCAGACCAGTGGTCGGATCGAGCTGAAAATTGACACAGGCATAGAAGGCGTGATGAGGCAGAGAGTTGAGTAGGTTAAAACTAACCATCTGAAAAGATGCGGTTGCTATGATGGGAAGAGTGATTTTTTTTTGCGATTCAAGGGGTCTCTAAGCCCACCCAGATTACCGCGATTGGCATATAATCTAATATATAAAATGAAGAAGGCGAACGTTGATACAAATTGGATTTTTATGTAAAAAGGGGTATAAATGGGGCTGAAAGGGGATTAAAATTTACAGTAGGGGTAACTTGAGGTGAGAAATTGATTGGGAGACGTTTTGGGGCGTTACAGTGGTTGCTTTGCTCTGAAAACGGGGATTTTATTGATTTTTAGGGACACTTGGTGGTCTAGATTGGATACCTTTTGCCCGATTTCAATCAAATTTTGAACATGATAAAGTAGAAGCGTATTTGTAATTTAAGAGCGGAAAAAGGGTCCGAAATTTTGAAAATTAAGGCAAGATTTTTGAAGTTGAAAAAAATTTCTCATTCTTACGTATTTCTGCCTTTTATTTTTTATTGCTTAGAGTTTTCATTTTTTTCTGAAAGAAATTTACAGCTGCATGTAGCCCGTGTTTAGAGCTTTCATTTGCATGGTCAATCGTCGAAAAATTCCCAAAATACGTACTAAATTTAACAAAGAAATCCTTTTTTTCCTTATTTTTAATCGCTCAAATAGTGGCACACTCAAATAGTGTGCTTTCCGTTGTCACTGCCTGATATTTATGATTGATCTTTCAAAATATTTACTTTCTCAACGTACTCAAGATCTTTTGTTTTATATAAATGGGAGATAGATAGATAGAGAAAGATAGAGAGTAAGAGAAAGCGAGGGAGCGTCCGAGAGAAAGGAAGAGTAAGAGAGTGGGAAAGTGAGAGAGAACGCAGAGAGAAACAAAGAGGGAGAATGTGGCGATAAGAAACAGAAAGGAAGCAACAGAAAGTAACAACCACACGTAGAGCGGGTCACCTTAAGCTAGTTTTATATAAAACTATGAATAGGTGAAACGCCTATGATACTATTAGTGTTTATGTCAAAGCTGTTAATGTTGGGTTCAAAAAGATCTTATATTATTTTGAAAGTATTCTGGTAAAAAAGAAATTGTTTTGGCTAAATTCTGACCAAAAGTGTTAGCCTCAGTGTCGGAACATTTGGAGAATAATATAAATGGTTGCACCAACTATAATTATGTTTTCAGTAAAAAAAGAATTTTCCACTGGGTTTCAGATGAAAATAGAATGACGACCGACCACATGACACTCTATCGGAAACTACTTGTATATCACATCTTATCTGTAAAACTATTGTTAGATAAACCGAATGATGCAGGAATGCAGAAACAAAAATCTTTCCAACGAAATAGCAATTTAATTCAGTACAATAAATAGTCGGTGTGAACTTGGTTTGCCCTAAGTTTATGAGTAAACAATAAATATGTTACAACCAAAAAAATATTATGCATGATAGAGTGAACTAACAAAGAAAATTACAATTATTTTATGTAGGGAAAAAAAGCATGTTAAAAGAAATGCACTTGAGATTTCATGCAAAAAAAAAAAATTTAACATACATTACAGACAAATGTTTGATTTCCTATTTAGAGAAATTGTCTGCAGTTGGATTTTACAATGCAATTTTTTTTTCTTTTCTAAAAAGGAATTGTTTGATTATTGTAATGTAGAATACAGTCAGAAGCTTATCAAATTCAAAGAGCGTTGCGTGTGTATGCAAAGACAAAATATATGAACTCTGAAATTGTGGTCGTATTGTGTGAGTTGTCAGTAGATAATCTAATACAGAAGGATGTGGTGGCGCGTAGACCTTGCTCGTTTGGTAACGAAACACGAAAAGTATTTTGATGGCGTCTTTTGTGCAACTAGTTCAATGTGGCACAAATATTTTTATTTATAGATCGATATAGGCTCGGAACCACAGGTTAAAAAGACAGTGTGATAAATTCGCTTGGAAATGCTGTCTGGCATCACGTGACAGTCTCTTTTGTGTTACTTGCTCCCGCCACATTCATGCCTGATTATTTAAATTTAATATCTGCCTAAATTACGGAAGCGACAAGTTAGGTGATCACAACAGGTAATCTGCAGAAATCACCATTTAACAACTATTTTCTTAGAGTTGTGTGATGATGATGAGAGCTTAGACTGAAAGTCTTGCTTGTTAAAAGGAGTATAGAGGAGAAGATAACAAGCAATAACTCTTTATTCAAATGGACTAAGGTGCATAATAATATGACTAAGGTGAATGATAATATGAAACTTCATTAAATGTATTTTCCAGGTGTGGTCTTAAGTTAGTCATGTCCTGGGTCAATTCCGACCCAAACCGATCTAAGTATTTCTTAGTATTTTGTTTGTTTTGTTTTTGTTTTTCCAGTTTCAGCTCTTGAGCTGTGGCCATGCTGGGGCACCGCCATTGTGGTGAAAGAGTACAGCAGGGATCACCACCCCCTGCCGGAGCCTTGTAGAGCTTTTAGGTGTTTTCGCTCAATAAACACACACAACGCCCGGTCTGAGAATCGAAACCGCGATCCTGCGACCGCGAGTCCGCTGCCCTAACCACTAGGCCATTGCGCCTCCACAATATATATATATATATATATATATATATATATATATATATATATATATATATATATATATATATATATATATATATATGCGTGTGTGTGTGTGTGTGTGTGTGTGTGTATGTATGTGTATGTATGTGTGTGTGTGTATGTGTGTGTATGTGTGTGCTTCTTTGGTGATGGAGATCATTCTGTCTAACCAAACTCTGATATGAATAATTCGTGTATTGTAAATCAAAGTGAAGCGCCTTTAATTCAAACTTAAAGTAGAATAACGTAAAAGCACTTGTTAATCACAATGAGTCTTATGGTCACTACATCAGGTTCCAATATCGTTAGGAAGCAATGAAGCAGAACCACAGAAACTCCCCATCAAAGTGGAAAAGGTATCAGGATCACAGGGGATGGACATCAGCCCAGAAAAGAGAAATACCCTGGTTAACAGTAACAACTAAAACATTGCAACCAACATCATGCTAAACGCAGAGAAACCTGATGAAGTGAGCATCTTCAAGTACCTAGGATCGACTTTGACCAAGGAAGGCAGATTTCAAAAGGAAATTACAACAAGACAGAGTTTAGCCTCTGCTGCTATGATGAAACTAAACACCGTCTGAAAAAGCAATTCCATTAATTTTTCAACAACACTTAGAGTGTAAAGTCCATGTCGACTTCGATTCTTCTGTATGAGTGTGAGAGCTGGACTGTTACAGTTGATATGGAGCAAAGAATCAAGGCATTTGAGCACAGGTGCTTCAGAAGGCTGCTACACATCCCTTACACAGAGCACAAAACGAACAGCTTTGTTAGGCAGACAGGAATCACTACTTGTGCAAATAAAAAGACGAAAGTTTGACTAGTACGGTCATGTATCCCGTCAAAACTCTTTGTCCAAAACTATTCTTCAGTGCACAGTTGAGAGAGGGCGAAAGAGAGGCAGACAGAGAAAATCCTGGTCTCGCAACATCGAGGATAGGACAGGTTGCAACATCGCGATACTGTTATGCTTTACAGAAAATAGAAAACTGTGGCGACGATTGATTTCGAAAGCGTCAAAAGATGCACGCCAACGATTGGCTGCATCAGTTAAAAGATCTTGATGATTGATGATGATCAGGTTCCAACACTATATTTTGCAAAGTGAATGCCAATTTGTGGAGATAACCGTCTCCGGACAATTGACAATAGAGAGAAATTGCATATACGAAAACTAAAGGAATTCATTTTACATCACAGATTCCACATGACCAGATGTTATTAGCTATCTACAGCGCTCAATCTCAAGGAAAATGTACTTTACAGAATTTTGTGAAATGTCTACTTTTTTTTTGTCATAAGAATATTTAGTTCGAAGTGAGATACTCCGCTCAAACCCCTCAAATAATTCAGGGACAAATGGGATGACAGTCCTAGAAATGTTCAGGAACCAAGTTATGACAGAAAAGAAGACTATCGAATGAAAAGAAAGAAATCTGTATCTCATGTCTCTAAATCCCCAACTTATGTTCATTCTAAACTACTATAGGGTTCAGAGGTCCAGAATCAGTTTCGAAATTACAAGAATACGTAATCTGTCAATAATAATTTTCCTATACACACATTCTAGTATATAGACACATGCATGCAAGCAACAGAGTGCTGGATCAATCACTAAGCAAAATAAACTCGTGGTTAAGGTCTCAAGGGAAGTGGTAGCACAAAAGAAATAATTTTAAACTTGCTAAAATAAAATTCGAAGTAGTTTAGATGATCGAAGATGTAATTTTAAAGTGTTCATGGTGTCATAGAAATGATTTGATCAAAGACTTTGCCACTAAAAAAAGGGAGGGAAAAACATTTCAATTATAAATGAGGTGGAAGTAGACAAAAATAAACAATATTTTCCATTTTACTGTTACTATTATTTCATGTTGAATGGTTGAAATCTATTTTATGGTTTATTATTGTTTATATTTTGAATTACACACACACACATACACACACACACACACACACACATATATATATATATATATATATTGGGTATCAAGATCCTCTAAGTGCTCAGAGACTCTATCGGGCTTAACTCGACCCTGCTACACATATATATTCTACAAGCATGTAGTTCGTTCATCAATGGAGAAATAACCAATTCTGAGAAGGCACATATTTTGTATGCCTTCTTGTAATCCAACTTCGCATATTTCCATCCGGTTAGACGCCCACATGCACTTAGACAGGATGTTACATACATCGGCGAATATCGGGAACATATCCTGGCGTGCGTTGACGACATCCATTCACTGCGACATAGCTTATGTCATTGGTTGTTAAAAATGCAAATTGTTTTAGAAAGAGAGTGGTATTAAATTTATTTTTTGAATGAACGTATATGTTCAATGGAATATTTCCATTTTTCCCTCGTGGATTAAAAACAAACTCCTAAATACACACCCAGATGCATACACACACACGCACGCACACACACACGCACACACACACACACTCATACACACACGCCGAGATACATCACTGACACATATACACATAGTGTACGTTGTGCATATCATATCACACAGATTCACACACTTTATCTATCTATCTATCTATCTATCTATCTATCTATCTATCTATCTATCTATCTATCTATCTATCTATCTATCTATCTATCTATCTATCTATCTATCTACTTCGAATACATATATAATTACACACACACACACACATATATAAAGGCAAAATTAATAGAGGTCGCAAAAGTGACAGAGAGCACCGCTTTTGCTAAAAATAAGAGTTACAACAACGGAAAAGCCACAAATGCACTATCTAATTTGTTGTGTATGTATGTATGCATGTATTTATGTATGTATGTATTTATGTATGTATGTATGTATATATATATATATATATATATTGATAAAAAGGGTAGGACAACAAAAGAAAGAAAGAGACCTCGATATTATGTAAATAGAGGAATTTATCTGTAAATGTAATATGTGACAATTATACAATTATTCGGTAGCCATGATAAAACTCCGAGTTTCGGATGCCGAAGTGGAAGTCCACGCCACCATCTCTTCAGTTCCATATTAAATTCTTCTGCGGAGTAGAGACCTCAACCGATGGCGGCGTGGATTTCCACCTCGGCATCCGAAACTCAGAGTTTTATCATGGCTACCGAATAATTGTATAATTGTCACATATTACATTTACAGATAAATTCCTCTATTTACATAATATTGTTGTCCTACCATTTTAATAATAAAAGGGTAAAATTAATTAATCAAATTAATTAATTGATCAATTAATTAATAATTATACCAAGTAGACCGGTACGTTAAAATAACCTTTATAGGTAAAATTATACAAATATTCTATAATTATAAACATAATTATAATTAGGGGTCAGCAAATTCCTTCACCACATACCGAATTTAGAAATAGGAATTTAAAATTCCTTTTCTACTACCGTAAGAATCTCCCAAACAGTAACACATTTTCATACGTAGGCAAAGAGAAAAATAATGAATCAACACGACTCCGATTAGCCACAGACGCGTTTCGAGATTACAGCATAGCCTATTCAAATGTATTGGATGAATACGCACACATGTATGAGCGGTACAAATTAGCGAGTGGAAAAAGCTGGTAACTGCATAAACAAGGGTGTGAATACATATAAGCATATATAAACAAATGACCAATTGAGCAAATAAGTAAATTGGGATAAAAAAACTAAATGGGTGTGCAAATACTAGTTCCTTACAGCCCTTTCTGCCAAGAGGCAACGAAATCTTCCACGTTGTCTCCATCTCTTCAGTGTTATGCAGGGATGAGCAGACAAGGCTTGGATAGTGGATGTGCCCCTAGGCTTCTTCAGAGGGTCTAAGTGTGGATTGGGGGGGGGGGGCTAACGCATATAAAAGTCAGATAAGAATAGCTAAGGTGTGTTTATCGTTTTAAATAGAGTAGAGTAAGAATAATAGTAAGAGCAAACACGAAAATACACGTGAAGTACAGCATAGTACAATAATGTGAGCATAGCAAGGGGAAATAGAGTACAGACTGCCCGTAATATAGTATAAGATCTATGTTATTTCATCCAATGGTGGGTAGGTGATAATTTTAGGCAGTAGTTTATATTGTGTTTCCATAGAACTTTAGTGGTGGGTTTAATAGTATAGTCCGTGTTACAGGGGTGAAAGTTCATATGTAAAATGCCAGTTAGTAGGTGTAGCGATACAGAGGGTATGGCATAAGCAACTTATAAGGAACCCATCTTGGGAAATTTGGTACATGAGTGTATCACTGCGAGAAAACTTGGTGAGGCCAAAATGCGATGTTAGTGTTCGTTACTTTTTTGCCGATCCATAAATCTCGAGACCCTTATGTGTAGTGGGGGTAGGGTCATGGTCATTCCTACAACCCAATTGGTCAGCCCTTATTTGAAAGCAATGACATGGTTCTGGTTCGTTGATGACTACCAATTAAAACAATGGCTAGCAGGGACAAATAAACAAATGAAATAAAACTGAAAAAAACAACAAAACAAACAGAACAAATAAAATAAGTAACATAACTAAAGCAACTAAAACTATGGGAAAAGAATATAAACATATAAAACATATATCTATCTATCTATCTATCTATCTATCTATCTATCTATCTATCTATCTATCTATCTATCTATCTATCTATCTATCTATCTATCTATCTATCTATCTATCGAAGGAATGACTAATACGAGTGATTAATACGGGTGGGTAGTG
Source organism: Octopus sinensis (assembly GCF_006345805.1). Taxonomy (NCBI): domain Eukaryota; kingdom Metazoa; phylum Mollusca; class Cephalopoda; order Octopoda; family Octopodidae; genus Octopus; species Octopus sinensis. Next base: position 89,229,508 of record NC_042998.1, read on the forward strand.
TTTTTCTTTATCATATATCTATGGTGTGTATTTAAACAGCGAGTATTATGAGCTGGATTGGGAATCCTTAGGCTGACGAAAGACAAAAGAAGAATTCATAAACGGGGACAAAAATGGACTAGAATGGACAAGTGCTAATTGTTTACATGGCCGTTGGATATCTAGGTGTTGTTCTAAAACGTAGAGTAGTAAGATATAGAATATTAAATATTCAAGGAGTGGCAAAGTATTAGAGTGTTAGGTATTTTGGTTTCTCAACCTCATACACAAAAATATATATATATGTATACATACATACATATAAATATATACATGTAAATATATATATATATATATATATATATAATATATATATATATATATATATATGCATATATGCATGAGTATTTCTTCAATATGTGCAAATAACAAGAAAAAATAAATAAATAGTTACCAGGCTAGCAAAAATTCATGTAAGTGCCAAGGATATTACAGCCTACTTATAAAAGTAGAAAATCCAGAGTTAAGTAAAATGTTTTCGAATAACATGGCTAAATTCTTTTCTACTCTAGGCACAAGGTCCGAAATTTTGAAGGTGGGGACCAGTGGATTAGATCGACCCCAGAACGCAACTGGTACTTTAATTTATCGACTCCGAAAGGATGAAAGGCAAAGTCGATCTCGGCGGAATTTGAACTCAGAACATAAAGACAGACGAATTTGAACTCAGAACGTAAAGACAGACGAAATACCGCTAAGCATTGAGATTATTCCGGAGGGAATAATTTTCATTCCCTCCGGAATAATCTCAATGCTTTCTTCGAATCATATGTTGGATGTATAAATGATTTTATACTTATTACTGATTTCATTTTTGTGATTTTCTTCTCTATCTCTGTACTTTTCGCATATGTTACCATATGCTATTTATATTTTGGTTCTTTTTACTTGTTTGTTTTTGTAGTCCCACTTGTTTTCCGCGTTGGCTTCCTTTGATGTTGTTGGTATCTCCTGTTGTGCTTCTTGTTTATTCTCCTTTCTTTTCGTTGGTGGACACTTTGGCGATGAGTCCGTCTTCTTTCCTTTTCTTCTTCCTATTCACCACCAAATCCCTCTCCTCCACCTTCTCTGGATACTTCTCACATACTGGGTTCGTCGCTACGGCATTTTGCTCCTGCTCGACACCCTGCTGCTGTTGTTCCTTTTCACCTTTATCGTCGTTCTGAGGACAACTTGCTCTCATGTGTCCCCTTACGCCACACTGATAACAGGTTGGAGGTCTTCCCGTCACCACCACTCTCAATTTCACGTTGTCTGGTAGTATTACCTCCTCCGCTATCTTATGCAAGTCTTGTAAACTGACTTGGATGGCCACTTCGAGGCCGTAGCCCAACAGTTTACCTCTTTCGTCCTCGTCTCTTTGAACACCTTCACGTCCTCCTCCATATTATACTGGATGGGTGCCACCAGCCACACCGCCTCACAGTAAGTCGCCAGAAGTACCCACTCTGGTATCCTTAGCGCCACAGTGGAGTGGTTTATCCCTTGTTCACTAGCGAACCTTACGTCCACTGTGCTGTATTTCCTCCCTCTCGTATAAAATGTTGTGAGACTTTTTACCGCCTTTAAGCATTCCTCTATAGCCTGTACTGTGGCTATTTCTATTTTTTTGATGTCGTGGACAGCGTTCTATACACCACTGTCTGCTTCATTACGCTCACTGCTAAATTTTCTGCCTTGTCAACCTCAAACTGGTTCCATCTTTCTCTATGAGTCTGTTGAACGCCTTCAACGTCCTCTGCTCCATCTTTATCTCTCGTACCTGCAAGACGTCAACTGTCAAACTTCTTCCAGTGGCTGAAGCATATCTGCCGGCTGGAACTGGTTCGCACTCCATGCTCTGCTTCTTGTCTACTTCACCCATGAATGGGGAAGAAAACAATTGTAATTTCACAAACAAAAACAGCAACAATAATTCAACAGATTAATAATGCTATTCAACAAGTAGGTTCACCCTTACGGGAGACCTTCAACAAATATATAACAATTTAACTCACAATTTAACTCACAGGGATCAAAAATGGTTTTAAAAAACACCAAAAATTCCTCGCCGACTGACCCTGCTTGCTGTGTCTGTCCACTATTTATCAGTAGTGGAACAGCCTACTTTTCATTTGGGGGTGTCCGCCACAACACCTCCACTTTTGAGATTTTTTTTTCTTCAGCACAGAATTATTTTTTCTTCAGAATGCCGCAGGTAGTACCGGTCTATTTTGTTACCGGTAGCGCTACAAGCATATAGGGACTGACTAAAATCCTACAAACGGATTTATATTATTATGCCCTGTGTGTAGTTCAGTTATGTGTTAGGTCTCCTACTCTGGCTGTTCTTAGCCACTACACATTCTTTATTTTCTCTCGTTTCTTTTTGTGTTCCTTTCTGTGGAAGAACGTAGGCTGGAAACGTTAAAGACTGTTTCACTTACCGAGCGTTAAACTAATACATGTTTGTTGTCTGCACCACCTGTCATCATATATTACACGCTCACGCAGTTGATCCTGTCTCCTCTCATTATCCAACGAACTTTTAAACCTTCTACACTGGATTATTCTACCTGGATTCTCTACCTGGACTCTCTACTCTCGTACACTTCAGCTGCACTTCTCCTGCCCTTGGATTACACTGGACTCCTCTGTTGATGTGAAATCGCTTTTTCCTATTGTCGTTTCTTCCTACACAGGTTGTTCTTAGCCACTACACACATTCTTTATTTCCTCTCTTTGTTTCTTTTGTGTTCCTTTCTTTGGATGAGCATAGGCTCGAAACGTTACAGACTTTTTAACTTCACGAGCGTTAAACTAGTACATCTGTTTGTTGTCTACACCACGTGTCTTCGTCTTTTCTTTTTTTTGTGAATTCTTCCCTTATATGTTAGGATAATTGTTCGTCTTTATGTGTACTGGGTTGTATTACACTGATGATAGAAAAAAAGGGGGTTCCCTTTAATACTGAAATCAACTGATATTTAATTAAACCTTTTCATAAATCTTTATCGTTTATTTGCCCGAATTAGGCGCGTATTTATTGTGATGATTTTAAGGTAGTTCAGATACATTTGGCGTCTACTTTAAGTATGCGGCAGACCCAGTGTACTTGCTCGCTTATATGTATATATATATGTATATATATAAATATAAATATATATATATATATATATATATATATATATATATATTATATATATATATATATATATATATATATATATTCCAGGCGCCACGTACCCTCTTAACATTAATGTGAGCACATATTCTTAATAATCGGTACGACTCTTTGTTTGTCTCTCTCTCTCTCTCACTTTTACTTGATCTGTCCCCTTCTCTCTCTACTCATCCTCTTTTTCTCTTCTCTTTCCTCTGATTCTTTGGTCTAATCTTCCACTACCCTCCTATTCTTTGTCTCGCTCTGCACTCACAGGTCAATCTTCGACACCCATCCCTTCTCCTCTCTGATTCCTTCTTTCTCTCTCTTCTCTCTCTTTATTGCGTTTGTCCCTCCTCTCTCTCTCTCCTCTCTCTCTCTCTCTTCCGTTGCTTCTCTTTCTTTTCTTTTCTCTCTTCTCTGTCACGTGACTGCTGGCCGAAATCTGCCTTTCAGCTTCTGACCAGCGTCGTGTTAACATCGTTGTTTTTCGTCCGCCGCTATAGGCATCGCCGATAAGGCTCCTTTCCTTGCGCCAGAGAAAAAATTTGTTTGCTTGTTATCAGTCGTAAGACACTTGTTGTTGTTTTTTTACCGTTAATGCTTCTGTATTTCATGTTTCTGTATTCCATTATTTTTTGTTTTTTTATATTCGTCCCTTTTGCTGTCCTGTTGTCCGTATGCATTCGATCCTTCTTCCAGGAAATCTACGCTCCCAGCTTAGTTTTTCTAATGCTCGTTGCTTAGTTTTTCTTGGAGGGCTGGCCGTGATCTAGTAATCTCAAGATTAATCAGCCGAAATTACTACGATGATCCGGTTCTTGACTGAAGACTGAGGGTTTCGAATGTCCTGTCCGTGTTTATTGTATCGTCTTCTAAGAGTTATACGTTCTTGTCCATGTTGTATTTTTCTACATACCTTAATATATATATATATATATATAATGCTATAAGAGTGTGTGTCCTATTGCCTTTCCGTCTATATTTCATTCATTGACTCATTTGATTTCATGTCTGTATTTATTTCACGAGGGTGTGCGTAAACTGTTACAATAATTTATATAAAGTTATATGTGGGCATATTTGAGTGTATGTAGGTATATGCATGCAACTATCAAATACACACACACAAACGCACACTTACGTAAATATACGCACACTTACATGCACCTTTAAATACACGCATAAACACAATGCACTCACATACACACATACGCTCACATACACGTATGTATGTGAGTGGTTAAGAAGTTTACGGAAACCATTTGGAAGTCAGTTGGATGGAGTGCACATCTAATTCAAAGGTGTATCCTTGTTCCACACTGACTCTACCCGAGAATTACGTCTAGAGTACATGTGTCTATGGACTTACCTATTGCACGCTTACTCAATGAGTGGGTCATCCACTTTATCTAACAACTAGATGCTTATAAGTCCACTTGTTTGATATATACACACACACATATATATATATATATATATGTATGTGTGTGTGTGAGCGCGCGTATATATATATGTATATATATTTCATCCAGATAGTCTTGGCTGACGAGCTACAAATGGATTTTTTTGTAAGTAATATTACATTTAATTCATTAATAGCGAAACAATTGTCCCAAATAATCTGTATTTTTGTTATTTTTTACTTGCCCTGTCCGTGTGAGCTAACAGTCGTACTGGCTTTCATGGGAAACATGTATCTTCGTGGTTGAAACCTTTTGGATTAACTGGTGCTAGAGTGAGCAATATATTGACCACTCTCTTATATTTGTTTTGTAAAAGTATTGTAATATGTTATAAAATATTATAATAATCCAGGTTTCTCGTAGCACTAGGCCACTTGGTGTTGAATAAATATACTATTAAATTAGTATCTAATTCTCTCACCCTTATTAATTAATTATAATTATGCTGCATTTATTTCTAAATGCTGTATTTGTTTTCCGTGAAAGTTTGGCGCGCTGTTGGTTGGGGCATTTGAATTATAACGTCGGATGTAATCAATTGAACCACACGCGTATTTATCGTTATGGTAAAATCTGGCGTGTGATTGAGTGGATTTCATCCAGATAGTCTTGGCTGACGAGCTACAAATGGATTTTTTTGTAAGTAATATTACATTTAATTCATTAATAGCGAAACAATTGTCCCAAAATAATCTGTATTTTTGTTATTTTTTACTTGCCCTGTCCGTGTGAGCTAACAGTCGTACTGGCTTTCATGGGAAACATGTATCTTCGTGGTTGAAACCTTTTGGATTAACTGGTGCTAGAGTGAGCAATATATTGACCACTCTCTTATATTTGTTTTGTAAAAGTATTGTAATATGTTATAAAATATTATAATAATCCAGGTTTCTCGTAGCACTAGGCCACTTGGTGTTGAATAAATATACTATTAAATTAGTATCTAATTCTCTCACCCTTATTAATTAATTATAATTATGCTGCATTTATTTCTAAATGCTGTATTTGTTTTCCGTGAAAGTTTGGCGCGCTGTTGGTTGGGGCATTTGAATTATAACGTCGGATGTAATCAATTGAACCACACGCGTATTTATCGTTATGGTAAAATCTGGCGTGTGATTGAGTGGATTTCATCCAGATAGTCTTGGCTGACGAGCTACAAATGGATTTTTTTGTAAGTAATATTACATTTAATTCATTAATAGCGAAACAATTGTCCCAAAATAATCTGTATTTTTGTTATTTTTTACTTGCCCTGTCCGTGTGAGCTAACAGTCGTACTGGCTTTCATGGGAAACATGTATCTTCGTGGTTGAAACCTTTTGGATTAACTGGTGCTAGAGTGAGCAATATATTGACCACTCTCTTATATTTGTTTTGTAAAAGTATTGTAATATGTTATAAAATATTATAATAATCCAGGTTTCTCGTAGCACTAGGCCACTTGGTGTTGAATAAATATACTATTAAATTAGTATCTAATTCTCTCACCCTTATTAATTAATTATAATTATGCTGCATTTATTTCTAAATGCTGTATTTGTTTTCCGTGAAAGTTTGGCGCGCTGTTGGTTGGGGCATTTGAATTATAACGTCGGATGTAATCAATTGAACCACACGCGTATTTATCGTTATGGTAAAATCTGGCGTGTGATTGAGTGGATTTCATCCAGATAGTCTTGGCTGACGAGCTACAAATGGATTTTTTTGTAAGTAATATTACATTTAATTCATTAATAGCGAAACAATTGTCCCAAATAATCTGTATTTTTGTTATTTTTTACTTGCCCTGTCCGTGTGAGCTAACAGTCGTACTGGCTTTCATGGGAAACATGTATCTTCGTGGTTGAAACCTTTTGGATTAACTGGTGCTAGAGTGAGCAATATATTGACCACTCTCTTATATTTGTTTTGTAAAAGTATTGTAATATTTATAAAATATTATAATAATCCAGGTTTCTCGTAGCACTAGGCCACTTGGTGTTGAATAAATATACTATTAAATTAGTATCTAATTCTCTCACCCTTATTAATTAATTATATATATATATATATATATATATATATATACGCGCACACACAGACATAAGTACAAATATAAATACATTCACAGAAATGTATATGCATGTATATTATATGTATATATATGTATACATACATGCATATACGTATATATATATATATGTGTGTGTGTGTGTATGTGTGTGCGTATGTATGTGTGTATGCGTGTGTGTATGCACTTCTACAGACTATGTATATGTATGTGTATGCTATTGTATGTATATGTCTGAAAAGATATGCCAGCATGTATGTATGTACATATGTATATATGTATTATATTATACATGCCAACGTTAGTGCGCATGCGTGGATGTATTTAATTGACAGAAATAAAGACATTTAATTCAGTTTTAGTGAGCTCAGCACATTTTTCTTCTTTTTTTTCTCTGTCTGTCTGTCTCTCTCCCTCTATCTCTCTTTTACTCTCTTCCTCTGTGGGTGGGATTGTTAGAGGCAATTCTTGTGTTGCTAAGCAACATATGCTTACGTGGACCTGAAAAGTCGGTGCTGTTCTTTTTGTTGCTGCTGTGAGTGTAAGTAATGATGATGATGATGATGGATAATGATGATTGTGGTAGTGGAGATGATGGTGGTGGGTGGTGTGACTGTGGTGATTGTGGTGTGTGTTGATGTTCGCCTCACAGTTTCCTAAGGAAGCAGTCTCTGTTCTTCAGGCTAAACAATAGTGAGCCATCACTAAAAACCAAGGAGAAAGCAATAACGATACATTCATATAAAAATAAACGACGCAAATGTTTATTTGAAGGGGTGGTGTGGCGAAATCAAGAAACAGAGAGAGAGAGAGAGAGAGAGAGAGGTGAGAGACAACCAGACGGACTGACTATGTGTGAGAGGAGGTGAGAGAGAGAGAGAGAGAGAGAGGTGAGAGACAACCAGACGGACTGACTATGTGTGAGAGGAGGTGAGGGAGAGAGAAGTAGGTTGGATGGATATGATACAGTATTTGCTTGAGTAGTTGTTTTGGTGACAGTGGTTAATAGTGTTTTGTAGTGTTGTTGGTGGCGAAGGTGAATTAACAGCGGCAGTAATATGAAATAGTAAAGGTAAGGCGGTGAGCTGGCAGAATCGTTACTGCGGCGGGAAAAATGCTTACCGGCATTTCATCCGTCCTTACGTAGTAAGTTGAAATTCCGCCGGGGTTGACTTTGCCTTTCATCGTTTTCTGGGTCGATAAAATAAGTACCAGTTAAGCACTGGGGTCGATTTAATCAACTTACCCCCTCTCCGAACTTGCTGGCCTTGTGCCAAAATTTGAAACCAAGACGATGGCTGTTCTTGCTATATAGTTGCTGCCGCTGTTGTTGATGTTCAAATGGAGATGTTTGGTTCGATGTTGGTGGTGACGCTCCTCATAGTGACAGATGTTGCGATGTGTCAATGTGGTAGTCATAGGTAACAATGTTAAAGTAAGCTGGTGAAGGTATTAGGTAATAATCATTTTTGCTATAGGTACAAGGCCTGAAATCTTGGGCGAAAGAGCTAGTCGATTACATGGACACCAGTACTTGACTGGTATTTATTTTATCACTTCTGAAAGGATGAAAGGCAAAGTCGATCTATGCAGAATTTGAACTCCGAATGTAAAGACGGGCGAAATACCGCTAAGCATTCTAACGATTCTACTAGCACGCCGCCTTGAGGTAATGTGTAACAATAGCCATTTTTGCTGTTGCTGTTGTTAATGTTTAACTGTAGACAAACTTTGATTGAGCAGACCTATGATCAAAGCCATCTCGCTTTTCTTTAGAGGCATGCAAGGCACCATAGTCTTATGCGTTATGTCCTTAAACAAAACAGTGGCCTAGTTGTTAGAATGACAGCCGTAGATTCAATTCCAGGAGCGGGCTACGTTTTGAGCCCTTGAGCAAGGTATTTCATTTCAGATTGCTTTGTTGTAGTTAGCTGACAATGAGATCCAGGCTAATGCTGGTAGAGCGCTCTTTTTCTCTCTCTCTCTCTCTCTCTCTTTCTCTCTCCAGCTGTCATATCCTCAATGTTCCGTTCAGTGATGGCTCGGAGGGCCGAGAACTGTCTGCGTCAGCTCGCAACTACAAGGGTCCCTAAAACAATTATCAGAAGCATACTATCAGGTTATACTCGCTTCCTAGTGACGGCCGTGACTTAACTAGGCTGTAATTTGCAAGTGGTGTAGCTGCTATTTCTAGCCAGACAAATGACCACATAAATTTGTTTTGTTTTTCTTTTCGTAGGTAATGATGAATTTGATAATAATAATATTGGTAGTTAACGGTAATTGTATTGATTTCATTAATTTCATGGTTACGGCAGTGATTAAAGAATCACACCCAGGTACACGTTCAGCAATACGTAATGACGCACCTATACATTCCTATACACACATTACACTGAAAAACAGTAGGGCTGCATCCGGTAGTGTTTTTATTCTTTCTTCATACGAACTGATTTATCTGGTAAGGTAATGGTTTTAGGAAGACAGTCGCAGTAGGGATAATTGTTGTTTTAGTTGTTGCTGCTGTAATATGCTGGTGGCAATTTGGTGCCGTGGAGATTTTTGTAGAGAATAAATATGGTACAATAAACATATCCATCATTACTATATTCAGTGTTTGTGGGGAAGACATTCAAATCTTCATGGTTGAGCCAACCTATTTCAAATGATCATCGTTAAGAAGTAGAGTTCAAAGTGTTAATATGTTTACACCGCCTGCGTATGGTTGAATTGCAGTCATCCCACCACAAGTGATATCCTGTATCTGTGGCAAAACTAGTTAATTATTAATTATCCAGTTCATCTACTGTAGAAATGTACAAAAGGTGTATAGTTCACAGCTGGATAACTGATGAATATTTCGGTAGATTGTATAGATAAAACTCAAATCTTTTGGGCAACAGAAACTTGTGATGCACTTATTATATGTTATTCTGGGTAAAATATATTATCTCCCAGCTGCTTCACGCCTTGAAAATTTGATTAAGGACTAGCATATAGCAAAGCCTTCCAGCAGATGAGGCTGACAAAAATAGTGTATACACACTGGTGTAATATATGTATTTCACTTATAATTGCGGTTTATTTGTCTATGCACCACTTCTACAAAAATATGGTAGGTCAGCCTTATCAAACAAATCATCACTGTATGGGTGGTCAATTGATTAAAAAGCTATTTGGTTCTTTACTGTCTGCATTTCAGCAACACTAATTGCATTCAATATATACAGAAACAGCGGAAATGAAGTGATGCTGATTATAAAAATCACCAATATAATTGAAGAAAAATATGCTACTTTTAAAAATCAGGTCCACTCCGGTGTACATAGCCTATGGTACCGAAAAATTTCCCCCCTTGCTGTTTTACGATTCCATATAGCTCCAGGAGAAAGGTTTTGTCTACTAATTGCTTGGATAATCTCGAAGTTCTTCACTATTGCAGTTGTGAGACTCTAACGTAGTTTCTTAAAACAACAGATATGTATCAATAACCAACTTAGCTTTAGATTAATCTCGAGTAGATCAGTGCCCCACTAAACTCTACATTCAACTTTGTTTGATATATTGAAAGGAGTTGAAGTCTGTGACGAATAGATTATCCTGCAGCCATTCAGGTTTCAATAAATCCGATGGCACTCCATTGAACATTGGCCAACATATATTACTATATTTAATGGACCTATGGCCAAATTTCCATATTATCGGCATCATTCCACAGAGGCATGATCACTCCACAGCGTACGGAAGTGTAAAGCTTTCAGGCGGAGTATAAATATAAATCAAGGCAGTAGGAAATAAGTTTTGCATCTTCAAATGTTCAAATGTTCAAGTAAGATTTATAGCGCTTCCATATTTCAGATGTTGTTAACAACCTTTCACACTGCTCCCCTTTTCTGTTGATCAGAGTGGACCTGGTTTTTAAAAGCAGGATTTCCCTTCAACCATATTATTGATATTGATATGAGTAGGTCAATTCGGGAAACAAATGCTATGACCTACTTTGCTCGTTGTAGTCTGAAAGTCTGGAATACGAAGTTATTGTCCTTTGTTCCGTCAGATTCTGGAGAGAGTGATGACTTTTTGGGAGACCTTCGACCCTGTTCCGGTCAAGGAAAGTTCGAGGAAGCACCCCTTTAAAATACAGTAGCTGTGAGTCTGTCAGACAATCGGCCGGCAGTTCAGGCCAGAGACGGGAGTGATACGAAGGCGGTCAGTTGAGAAAGACAGACAGACAATGTGAGGGATGACAAGCGAGAGAATGACAGTGAATGTGAAAGAGGAAGACAGGCAGATAGGATTACGGCGAGAGGCAGCGACAGCGTAGAGGAAGACAGACAGATAGGATTAAGGAGCTAAGAGAGAGGGACTACGGTATGAGGGCACTGGCGGTTGTGTAACGGTATATGTTTATTTATGTTTTGATATGTGTTAAAGAAGGAAAAAAGAAGTACTGAATTAAGGAAAAGAGATTGTGAAAAGAACTGTGTTACAGAATTGCGGAAAGCAAAGAAAGAGAAAGACTCTAATGTAGACATTATTTGAACTTTGAACTGTATCGTTAATGTGAACGTTATTTGTTTTAAGTTGATCTGAACATTAATTGATCTGAACTGTATATTGTATCTGCATGCTTTGATTTGTTGTTTTCTTGCTTTCTTGCATGTATTTTCTTTGATGTATTTGATGTAATAATAGTTATAAACTACTGTTGTTAAACGTAAGCCAAATTGCCTTCCACCGTGTCTCTCTACATCTCTTCCTGCGGTTGTTTGTTGTTGTTCTCTCCGGTCGCCGGTTGCCGAGTTCGCTGCTGCCCTCCCCCCACCGAATTCTCTCTCTGAGTCCGTGGCGAATTCACCGTTCGATCGAGCCGGTCGATCGTCGTCGCTCGACTTGGTAGGGTCCCGGGTTTTCCGAAGAGTTTGAGCGACGGCAGGTGATTCGTAACAATATTCATAATCAGTATCACTATTTTCTATAACTCTATACATTGATCACTATTAACACTGAGAAAGTGTGTACAGTGAATAATCAAGACAGATATTTTAGTCATTTGACTACCCGTATCGTGATTATATTTGATAAAGTTGGCTACCACATGTTTGTAGAAGTGGTGCAAAGATGAACAAAATTTGTAAGTACAAATGAAATAAATACATTACAAGAGAGTGTATATTCTATTTATATCAAAGTCATCTGCTGGAAACTTTTGCTGTATGCTAGTCCTTAATCTAATTTTCAAGGCGTGAAACAGCTGAGAGACTATATACATTTTACTCAGAATAACATATATTAGTGCATAGCATATTTTGTGCTGAGAGTTCTAGTAAACCATTGACTTTAAAGTTCACCATCTCAACCCGCATACGCTACTCAGTAAAGTGCTGCTGAAATAACGCGTATATTTAACTCAACTGGGTATATAAAATGCTAAGGGTAGAAAGATCCGAAGCTGGAATTTTATTATATCACAATAATATAAAGATAGAAATAATGCTGACGATAAAATGGATTAAATGTAATAAAAAAATAGCGACAAGAATTCAAAAGACAAAGGAAAAAAAACAAAGAAATCCAAAAAGAACATGGGTTCCACCTTCACTACACACTAAAACATTGCTCATATAAGAATCAGCGAAAGCCAAGATACAAACGTACATGAAAATACTAGATCTTCCTCCATTAAGGAAATGCTATTGAAAAAGATAAATACTATAGAAATAAAAATAAATATACAAAAAGAAGAAATTAAAGAATAGAAGACAAGAAATCGTTGGTTAATAGCACCGAATCCTTTGTTATCCAATCTGACAAAGGCTAAACAAAATCTTTCGTTCCTAATTCCAAGCAATCTTACACAGAGTTAGGTAAAAATAAAATCGAAACCAACAGACCGACAGCAACAAGAAGAGTGAAAATATTGCTGCTGGATTAGGAAATGCAGATAAGCATCAAGGACGAAAATGTTAAAACAAAAGAAAGTGCAACAACAGAGTAATCTTGGCAAGAAATAACGACTAAAAAAGTAACCATGGAAATCAGGCAAAAAATGACAAAATGCCAAACTTCTGGCTAGAATATTTAGAAAGATATATACAGTGTACTAGTAAAGATAAACAGTTTGTCGAACGAGCCAGAACAAAATGTAAATGTTATGGCTCTAGGTTAACGCCCCTGGATTAAAGAAACATAACGTTCGCCAAAACTACAATCCTACAACATGTTAACCTATAATTTAAAGTCTTCATAAATTACATTAAATTGTAGATACACAAAAGGTCAGGGAGGATACTGTAAAGGCTCAGAAGAACGTAAAAATATCAGTAGTGATCAATAAAATCCTAACTGAAGACAGTAACAAAGAGTATGGTGTGAATTTTTTCTGGGAAGTTTTGATTATGTTCTTCATGATTGGATTCTGAAAATAGTAGCAACGAGTGAAGAAAGCTAAATAACAGATACACCAAAAATAAATAAATGAAAACAAGGAACATGTACAGATTCAAACAAAACATGACTGCAAGATCAATCTCCATAAGAGAAATGCTCCGAAATGAATCCCTTTCTCCATTTCTCTTCTGTTTTGTGCTAGCATCTTTAAGCAATGTTCTAGATATGACACGATGCAGGTGCGAGTGATAATGGGTGATAATCGATCGGATTTTGTATATGAATTACCTTACGTCGTATTCTGAAATGCCAATTGACTATAAATCAAAAGTTATACATGATGGAAAATATTATGATATAAAATTCGTTGCTGAAAAATACCATATTGTAAAGGAACATTAATATGATACCATGTTAGATAGGAGAAAAACAGAGGTACAAATTGATTAAACTCAGACTTATAAATCCTGAGGAATTAATAAAGGTTTATTATAAACACAGAATAATAATAGCTAAAACGCAACTATTTGTCAAAACCAAGATAACAAATATCAATACTCGGGTATTTCAGTAATAAGCCATACTCGTAGTTATGATATCCTTAACTGGAAGTTGATTGAATTAAAAAAAGACAAAGATAAAAGAGAAAAGTTATGACTACATTTAGAAATCACCATCCGACACAGACAGGATTATATTTGACGCAAACACAATAGGGTGGGGATTTCTGAAAGTGGTAAACGCGAAAATATGTTGGCCTACAAGAATATCAAGTGAATCAAAGGGGAGAAACTAATATAAATAGATCCAAACATGAATAATATTACTATTGTAATTTTATGTCTTTAGGGATCTGGAAAGATAAAATAGACTCTGTGTTAACAGACGGTGTAAGGAGGTAAATATAGCACCACGTGAATTTGTTATTTTAACTACAAATTAAATTAAAACAGAACTATGAAAATTCATAGTAAGACGTTAACAGAGGAGCCATATAAGTCAAAGAATAGAAAACAAAAGGAAAAGTAAATGTAGATAAAGAAAATCGTTAATGCTATTGAAGAAACTCAGGACTCAAAAGCCGAGATAAAAGGTATTTTGATCACAGTACATACGCATAGAGACTGAGTTAACAGCTGTTATAGCTGTTCACCTATAGAAATTACTATAAACACAATGGAATATAAAAATAACTTCAGAATATGTAGAGGCTGTGAAGAAATAATAAATTACATTGTTTCTGGTTTCAAGTCTTAAACAAAAAATAGCATATGTAAACAAACAGAGGAAGTTGGCGATTTTATATACTGGAACACAGTTTCATATGTTAGAACACCATTATGGAACGCAGATGACACAAGTATATCGCAGATGGTGTTAAGGAATGAGTAAATATTTTAGGAGATACCAATTCCTCTGCTCACTATAATCTCATAGATTATAAGGAAAAAATGTATGATAATCGATTTATGAAATCCAACGGAACCGAAATTTAGAGACATGGAAATAAAGAGAGTAAGAATGTAGGGACTGAAAACATCATAATAATAGTCTTTTGAGAATGAAAAGAAGTGCAGACAAATATCTAAAATACCAATACTTGGTCATACATACATACATACATACATACATACATACATACAAATATATATATATATATATATATATATATATATATATATAGATAGATAGATAGATAGATAGATAGATAGATAGATAGATAGGAATGGTAAGGCAACAAAAGTAAGAAAGCGATCTCGATATTATGTAAATGGAAGAATTTATCTGTAAATGTAATATGTAAACGATTTTTATAATCGATTCGTTCAATCAGGGTTGAACTGGGATAAACTGCTATTGGTGTTGTTGATGGTCGAAATGAATATTGATGGATGACAACGACGACGACAGTGAAGATGATGATGATGATGATGTTTATGACGACGATGATAATGACGATGATGATGATGTGTGGTGATAATAATATGAAGGAGGAGGAATAAGATGAAAAGAGGTGGTAGAGGAAGACTACGCCTACTTCCCTCTTACTAAAACAGTGGCTACGAGTACACGTACATCTGTTTTACTACTGATACTAATATAAAAACTACTAGCACCACCCCTATAAACCTCAACGTTAACAACAACAACAACGAAGACAACGACGGCGACTTTTTAATTGACCACATATCCTCAAGAGGCGGTCAAAATTCAAACCTATCCTTTACAGAATGCGAGGGCCGAGTTTCCACCAACCACCTTTTAAAGTAGTCATCATTGTACCACTAATGATGGATTCTCCGTCGGTCTCGACGATGTGTATGCTATTGTTCGATCTATTGCATTCTTACTCATGAAATTAGCGTATAACGACTGAGTATTCCACAGACACATGCTCTTTTTAATGCTATTCTCACACGGAATTAATGTGGCAGAATAGGAGAAGCCAGGCCTTTGACTTACAAAATACAATCTATGAAGCAACAAGGAGTGGTGGAAGACTGAGTTGAGTACTGGACTGTTACCTTGGCCGGAAAGGATAAAATTAAAACTGACCTCGATGGGATTTGAAAATCAGATCACAGTCGGATCGAATTTTGCGAGGCTTTGTATCTGACTCTCTAACGATTCTTTATCTTTAATAACAATAATACGAGCCTATGAAGGATCCTATACGAGGTTGCCTGGCCTGTTAGAAATAACAACACTCAAATCACTCAAATTAGATCGTACCGTGTTAAATAAAGGAAACAGTAGACAACGTAGATTCTGATATACTATAAACGGGTTGAACACGACTGGAGCCCTAGGCTAAACAGAAACAATAATTGTACAAGCAGATGAATCTGAGTAGCTGTGAAATTGGTGAAAACTAAACAACTCGCTATCTTCATGGAACAATATATTCTAAAAAAATTAAATCTCTTCAATAAAAGGGGTTTAGACGCCAGAGCATTTTATCAGAAGGAAGAATTTAAGTTTCGGTCTTACACAAACCAACAATGTTATCAATAATAAAAAGAGCAACAATACTGTCTTTTACGTCTAGTTTCTCAAAAGAACAGCTTCCAGCAGTTTAGTCAACTGGTTAGTCTAAGAGACGAAATTGTAAGTGAAAGAGAAGTGTTCCATGTGTAACATTCGAGTATACGCATTTCTAACCAAAATCAGTTTTTATGTCTGATTGAGTGGTACAGAGTTTCTCATGAGCTGGGGATGATGCTCCTTCTGGGGGTATTCTTTAAAATTAAAAACGGAGGAGAATTAATTATCATGTTTGATAAAACACAGTTTTAAACTTTTCAACTTTCTTCAATACCATGACGAAGAAAATTATACGCGTGCAGTATTTATTTTTGTATTTTCATTAATAAAAGAAGAGTGTTGTTGCAATAATTACCCTAATTTCTTTTGAGGGGTGGGGGCTTAGGTTGGTATTTTTTAGTATGAGAACCACTGGGCTTGTGTACTGTTTAATTTATTCTGACTTCTAAGTTAA
This sequence comes from Octopus sinensis, assembly GCF_006345805.1. Lineage (NCBI taxonomy): Eukaryota > Metazoa > Mollusca > Cephalopoda > Octopoda > Octopodidae > Octopus > Octopus sinensis. The sequence goes on from NC_042998.1 coordinate 89,246,097, forward strand.
GAGAAAGTTCGGAGTTCGCCAGAGTAGGCAGCGAGAGTAGCGCAGAAGTGGAAAGTTTCGACAGCTTTCAATGATGGAATGATTAATTAGATAACAAATACGGCTTGAAATATTCAATTAGTTCTGATTTAATTAGAACATATGAAAGTTAATTTGGTAGTGGTAAAACAGTAACAACAAAATTAGAGTAACATGTTCTAATTACTCACCGTCACTAACACCACGACCGCCACAACCACCAATACATATCGTGACATGGAAGGCCAGACCACGATCGTCCTCCCCACCACCACTATCATCACCATACAACAATTCCACTAGCACTATGACAACACCAACACTACCACTAAACTTAAGTTCACTAATAACATCATTATCACCTTCTCTTCTACCACCATTACCCTACCAAAATGCAACCACTATCACTACCACCACCACAATTGCGACTCCAAATCTACCCCAAATTTTGATGTCACTTGCAATACTATCACTACTACTACTACTACTACTACTACTACTACTACTACTACTACTACTACTACTACTACTACTACCACCGCTATTACTAACACAAAAACACCACTGCTGCCATGCTCACAGCTACAAAAAACAGCTACAATATTGCCCCTAATTTTCATACCATACCATCTCCACCAACTATCACCAATAGTGCTACCATCACAAACGTTACTACCGCCATCAACACCATAACAACCACCGATAACATCGCCATTAACCACAAAAAAACAACACCAACACCGATACATATATCACCAACAACACCAGGAACATTACAACAACAGTGACAACCACCTTTAACACCACTATTATCACCAACATTTCTAACAAAAACAATACCAACACAGCTACCACCAGCAACACCAGAAACACCATTACCACTGCCAACACTATTTCTCCATCTAACACGACAACCACCACCTATACCACCACCACCACCACCACCACCACCACCACGACTGCCAGCACTAATATAACTACCACCGGCAAGACATCATCATCAACAATCACCACTACCACCAACAATACTGTCAAAAACGATACTGACACAACTACCACCACCAACATCACCGTCATCACAAACACCACTAACACTATGTACAGTTCTACCATTAATAACAATCAACCGGATCGCCAACAACACAACAAACGTTACCGATATTATGGTTTCGCCTCTGAAACTATTTTCCCACTGATCATAAATTGTTCATGGTGTTGCAACAAATTAACAACCAATTAGCAGTAATAACTGTTAAATAAGATCGATCCTTAGTATGTATGGGACCGTGGCAAGGTGTCTTCTGCTTTACGATTACAGATAATACTAAAAAATGTCGTGTGTATGTATTTTTATGAGAGAGAAAGCGAGAAAGCGAGAGAAAATGACAGAGAAAGTGTGTGTGTGTATATATATATTACATACACACACACATAGTTTATTGTTCCGTTAAGGTAAGATCAACAAAAAGAAACACTCCATCCACTGAGAGATAAATATTATTTAATGTACACTGTATTAAGATAAGAGATATTAATAGTTTCTTGCCACAAAGACACGAGGTTAGATAGGTTTTCATAACGTGTCTTAATGGCAAGAAACTATCAGTATTATTATTATAATTATTTAACACAATGTACACACACACACACACACACACACACACATATATATATATATATATATAAGAGAGAGAGAGAGAGAGAGAGAGAGAGAGAGTGAGAAAGGGATAGTGAGAGAGTGAAAAAGATAGAGAGAGAGAGAGTGAAAGTGTGTGTGGGGAGAGAGCGAGAGTGTGTGCGTGTATGTGAGTGTTGTTTGGGTGTATACTGCAGTTGTTGGTGATGTTTTGAATGTATTTGATTTTTGAAAGTAAAATTATATAGTCTGAATGCAAAAATGCTGTTGAAATCCTGTGTACGCATACGAGTACGAAGCTGTTCCTGGGAAGGGACTGTGCGCTCACACTAATACACATAACTTTGCTTAACTGTGCGACCTCTATCCCATTGCAGGGCGTCTTGGGCAAGTGTCGAAGCGACTAATGCTTTGGTTAGTAACTGTATGTGTGAATACGTTTGTTGTTCAAGTTTTGATGGAACCTAATGTAGCAAAGCTATTAAAAAGGACATTCCAATTTCGGGGGAAATGTATGTCTATATTGCCCAATGGGTTATTTTAAGACAGTATGTAACGATAAGAACCACAGGCGCATACACTCGCATGTATGCATATATGTATGCATATATGAATAGATATATGTCTGCGGTGTTGAGAACTCATTTTCCACGTTCGACATTTACGTATATATATGTGGGTGGGGTGTTTTTGTAATCGTACCGAAAGTAAAACTATTTACGGCTCTTTTCACATCGTTCTGAGTTGAAATCCAGTGGAGACTGACTTCGTCTTTCATTTCCAGTGTGTCTGAAATAAGTAACAGTCATGCAGTAAAATCTGATTCCTTGGAGGTTTGACCCTTACTTAAATATTATCAGTTTGTGCCAATCATTATGCTATATCTCTGAATACAAGTAACATAAACTCATAATGTGGATTCTTAATTAGAATGCGTAAAATTGAACTGTAATACATACATTACAAAGGCACCTCATGTGTGTACGATCGTGTGTGTGTGTGTGCATGTGTATGCGTGTGCGCGACTGTGAGTCTGCAATCGTATACATGAACAGACGAGGAATTAATGAATGGACATTAAGGACGAGAGTGTACATACGTCTCAGCTGGAGTTTGTGTTGGTTTGCTTCTGATAAGAAATGTTAAGTACATAATTATATAAGTCTAAAGGAATGTATGTATCTGAGTTATTTTATGCATACATGTATGCCTATGACTGTGAATATATATATATATGTGTGTGTGCGTGCACATGCGTATAGATACATATATATTTGTGCTTGTGTGTGTATGTGCGTGTAATTAATTATTTATACATACATACGCACAATATGTATATGTGTGTGTGTATATATATATTATATATATATATATATATAATATATATATATATATATATATAAGTGTGTGTGTTTGTGTGTGTGTGTGTGTTTGAAAAAAGATTTTCTTAAATTAAAAATTATTAATTATATTAAAAAATTCCTTCAAAGCATGTGTATTAACATATGCAAGCAGTTTGTAATTAAGATTTCTAGACTGCTGCAGTAGTGGTAGTGTTGGAATCTGGGAGATTCTTGGTTCGGTTAAGTGTTGCTTTCTTTTGCCTTTAAGTTGATTCTCGCTTGGAAAATCGCAGTGATACCCAGAAGATCAATCAGAGAAAGAAACAAAAATCTAATTTAAAAAAAAAAAAATGAACATTTAAAATCAAGTTTATTTATTATAATGTAATCTTCAAATGAATACACCATGCAGCCTTGTGTTTATAAAATAAACATTCTGCACTGAGTTATCGACGTCATAGAGAAAGTGAGAAAAGTGTCACAAATGGTGTGGTACAATATAAAGGTGGTTGCAATGTCTGGGATAAAATATTATCAGTTCTAACGAGATCTTAAGGAAATGAGTCATTCGAAGAAAGGATATAAAGCTACAAATTTGAACATGATTTTGACTGTATCGCAGTAACAAAACAATGGGAAGAAAATGGAAATTTGAGAATATATAGTCTGAATTGTTAACATTTACATTGCAGCTTATGGCTTCGTTTATTATAATGTAAAATCTGGTTTGTTTTAAAATTGCTCCCATAATGGTACTTTTTCTTTGAGCGAAAACTTACCAGCATATAAATGATATGAAAATTAATTTAAAACAAAATTCTAAAAAATAATGGCTATTTTTTATGAGAAGAGGGAGAGAGAGAGAGTAAAAAAATCAAACACAGTAATTCTCATTATTACATTTACAGAATGTATATTGAAACAAATATCTTAGATTATTGAGTCAATAAATATATTTGCTAATTCAATTACAAAAAGAGCGTGTACAATTAGGTGAAATTCTCTATACATTTATGTATCATGTGTCTTGTTGACCAAAATTATTTTAGTGCTGCGAGAAAAAAAAATGATTAATGTTTTAGGATAGGCTCATCATCGAAAAATGAGTAAACAAGAAAATATAGCTTGAATAAAACATTAGGAAGCATCTCTGTTTTCGTTTAAATCCAACATAATCATGCATAACCAATAAATTAGATCTTTCTTACTTTCTTCCTTTCTTTCTCCTTTCTTTCTTTCTTTCTTTCTCTCTCACTCTCTCTCCTCCCCTTCTCCCTCTTTCTCCCAATCTAGAACCTTCAATTTATACCAAATTAGATGCGACGCTTTTATCTCTAACATTATCCACCTAATCAAGTACTTTACTTGTCCCACGTATAATCTCCTCTACGACAACTCGTGCAAACTCAGCAACCTCTTATGTGTTAACAGCCAACCGTAATAATATGTCTGCAAACACTTTCACAGTGTTGGTTGGATAACTCTAAACTTGTTGTCTATCACTTCAACAATTTATTTCGATTTGTGATGCTATAGACCATCAAAGATCTTGCTACATTCTCAGACGGAAGCATATTAAAATTATATTTCAATTGGATGTATTAGCTATGACTCTCCTATATAAAACTTTTTTTCTTTTCTTTGATACAAATCGAACGGTTGAACAGTATAAAATTTTGAAACCATATAAGTATAATGAAATTAAATATGAAAGTCTTTTATATGTTTGAAGTTGAATACATTAAAAGTTCTTTATTTCATGTAACTGATAGAAAGTTGAACGAGTTAATATGATATTAAATAAAGCTGCATATCCCGGGAAAATTCTGACATTAATTACAATTACCCTATTAAAAGTACATGAAGCTCGAATGTTATTACAAGCTAGAGTGGGGGCTGTCGTGCAAATATCCCTTTCGTAAAGAAAGGGAAAACAGAAGGTTGAGTCCCTCTCACATTGAAAGGTCTTATTCTTTATAATGTTATGTTACTTTTGATATTAGCGTTATATCTTTGTTGTGTGTACGCCCCCAGACGATGTAGTAGACTAGCCCACTACGTAGATATTCAGGGAGAAGCCTAGACGTCAGGAGAGGAGAGTAGCAGTAGAGAGTCGAAGTTGAGTAGTAGAGGCATCCGAACGTGCGACATAACAATCTTCTAGTAGTAATGTCTAAACTTATTATATTTGAACCGAAAGCCGAAAGCCACTGTAACTCCTTTGGTATGTTACAATACACTGAAGGCTGTTAACTAACAAATAATTAGGTTGTGGGGTTAATGTTAATCGGTTTTGTTGTTTCCTTAATAAATGTCAAAATTCGTG
>NC_042998.1:89253919-89303919 GCF_006345805.1 Octopus sinensis
TGTATGTATGTGTATGTACAGATTTGTATGTATGTATGTGTATGTACAGATTTGTATGTTTTACTTTATGTATGCATTCTTATGCATGTAGTTGCATATCTAAACATGCTCATATATACTTAAATGAAAAAAACTTCTGGAAAGTTTTAAAGATTTTTACAATTCCTGTGATGGATTGGATCTGCAGTCTTCGAATCAGCTTTCTCCTTTCTGGTTCTGAGAAGCTTAATTTCTCAAGATTTAGGCAGTGTGTTACATATCCCAGGACCCCCAATAATTACAGTTGTAAACTTGAACTTGTAATCTGTAGATTTCTCAATAGTTCAGTTCAACGTAAATATTTTCTTTTTCGCTGATCCTTAGCTTTAGGTTAACATCCGCTGGGCAGTTTCTCTTCTCTATCCCAAATCACAATGTCAGATCTATTATTTTTACAGTTTATTGTGTTTTTTACTGGAACATTCCATCAGTACCCATTTTTATTATGAGTAGTTAATGTGAGTTCTTATTTCTTTGTTCTCTGGGTTATACAGCTGAGAGATCTCGTTATACAGTGTCCTAGCTACAATATCATATCTCATCGGTAGATTATACCGTGATTGTATTTTCGGATAACTGCTTAAGATACAGGTGATATATTCGGTGTTAACTCCACAAAGTCTGCATCACTTAAAACATTTTGCTGATTTTCATGCGCCTCTGCTCCTTTTGTACATCAGGTATTAGACTGATATTTCTGGATTGCAAACGCATACCCTTCAAAGCGGTGATTAGTAATCCGGTTGTTGGTTTATGATAGATTACTTTGATGATCATCATCATCCCAGAGTGTTCTACTAACATATCCATGCCTGGTCTGCTGTTGATATACGCTCATCTTTTCATCTGGTGATACGTTACGGTGGAGTCATGCAACTTCTTAGGACATGCATTTAAGGTTATTAGACAAGGAATGCTGCTCAAGGAGTTACTTTCCAAGTCTTATGATGTTATCAGCCTCATGTATGCGAACTTGGTCAGCAGATGCACTTCGATACTTGGTGGTTAAAAGATGTTTACGACATTCAAAGGCAGTCTGGATTGATGCTAAGCTTCTCAGCCTTGATTTCATTTTAGGTAGAGACGCTCTATGTCACTGTTGATGTGGAAATTATGTGTGTTGGTTAGTATCTTCCGGGTTTTCTCATCGATGGCTCGGATCTCATCAAACGTCCAATCAAGCGGCCCAAATGTCGGTATGTGTAGTGGCACTGCAAACGCATTGTGGGCCATTGTTTTATTGAATGCAGAGAGTTCTTAGGTACCATTGTAAGATGCGTTTTCATCCATCCCTAGATACCTTTTTCTTTACTACCCACAAGGGGCTAAACACAGAGAGGACAAACAAGGACAGACATCCCTAGATACCTGCAACACTTCATCAGATGTAGGGGAAACAGCCAAATCATTGATGGAAATGTTTCTGGTCTGGTTTAGAGACTTCCCTCTTTTCACAACCATATAACAACATTTATCCTGAACAAACTCCAGCCATATATACTTTGAGAATGTTGTAACCAGGTCAAGGCTCTTTTTGATCTCATGCATATTCTTTACGTATAGTTTCAAGTCATCCACAAAGAAACAGAATGTAATTTTATGTATGTATGTATGTATGTATGTATGTATGTATGTATGTATGTATGTATGTATGTATGTATGTATGTATGTATGAATGTATGTATGTATGTATGTATGCATGCATACAAGTATGTATGTATGTACGTATGCAATCGTGCCTACCTAAATGCATATATACGTGTGTGTGTGTACGTAATGCGTTTCTAATTTCATTTCATTGACCACTGAGATTAAAAGAAAAAAAAAAAAACAGAGAGTGGGACATTCCATTGGCATCCTAGCGTTTCTGACACCTCCCACAGTGTAAATATGCCAGTATCATATGTTCTAAAAATTATCTTTTAATTAGTTATCAGCCATGTAATTTTATTTCTTTATATTAAGAGATGCTATGTTTATAAACTCTTATTGTCTTCTGATTCTGGCTACAAAAGGGTTTTTTTTCCTGCAAGTGAAATACTTCGAATTTCAACAACCAAACCTACTACGATAGCAATATCTTGAGAAAGACATAATGATTCCGAAAGGAATAGCCGGAGAATTAGCCGAGGAAAAATAGAAAGAAACAAACAAATGGAACAGTGTCGAGAAATAGAGAAAAAATATAAGGAAGAGAGTAAGAAAACAAAAGAAATAGAAGTAAAATTGAAGAAGAAATAGAAAAGAAATTCAAGAAGAAAATTAAAGAACAAACATTTTTATTATTTCTCGAAATTTATAGGGAAAAAGGACCAAGTTTGTTCTGCACATGTGGTAGATAGTATTTAATCCTGAGAATAAAATCTATTATTAGTTCTTTAAATGTCGTTTGTAAATGAGAAAAAAAGATCAAGCTATTTCTAAACATTCTAAACATATCTTTGTGGCTGCTGCTGCTGCTGTTGTTGTTGTTAAGCAAGAAGACGGGTAAGGGTGATTAGGTGATGGTCTAGGGCTTAGGGGCGGGAGACCCCAGACCTTGGAAAAAAAAACTTTGGTCGTCTTGTTGTCGTCGAGGGCTTTTCGTTGACGCCCGTCACCACTGGGAGGGGGCCCTCGAAGTCGCTGGAAATAGAGATATCCAGGTCCAAATTCTTGAACGGCTGCTACTGCTGCTGTTGCTGCTGTGCTGCTGCTGCTGCTGCTACTACTGTTGCTGATACTAACACTGTTGCTGATACTACTACTACTACTACTACTACTACTACTACTACTACTACCACCAAAGATCTTTGCATTCTGCATACGTGCACGCAGAAAGAACAATGTGTAAGTGTGTGTGTATGTGTGCGTGAGTGTCTTTGTGTGTGCGTATACATTCATATATATATACATATATACACACATATGTATATGTATACACATATAATAGGCGTAGGAGTGGCTGTGTGGCAAATAGCTTGCTTACGAACCACATGGTTCCGGGTTCAGTCCTACTGTGTGGTACCTTGGGCAAGTGTCTTCTATTATAACCGCGGGCCGACCAAAGCTTTGTGAGTGGATTTGGTAGACCGAAACTGAAAGAAGCTTGTCGTAATATATATGTATATATATATATATATATATATATATATATATATGTGTGTGTGTGTGTGTGGTGTGTGTGTGTATGTGTGTATATGTTTGTGTGTCTGTTCGTGCCTCCACCATCGCTTGACGACCGATGGTGTGTTTACGTCCCCATAACTTAGAGGATCGACAAAGAGACCGATAGAATAAGTTCTGGGGTCGATTTGGCATTTCAAATGACTAAAACAGGCAAAAGAATATAAGAATACACACACAGACACACACACATATATGTATATATATATATATATATATATATATATATGTATGTATATATATATATGTGTATATATATATATATATATATGTATATATATGTGTGTGTGTGTATAGGTATGTATATAAACATACATACATTGCTTATATATAAACATATATATATATACATACATATATATATATATTTATATATATATATGTGTGTGTGTGTGTGTTTGTGTGTGTGTGTGTGTGTGTGTGTGTGTATTGAATCGGTTTTTCTTATTATTTGTTAATGTTCTCTTTGATGCTAAGTTTTTAAGACCATTTATGAAACTATTACATCCAATGTCTAATTTCTAAATGGTAATATTTTGGACGACTTTTCTCGCTATTGCTTTTTTTTTCTTTCTTTCTTTCTTTCTTTTTTCTTTTTTTTCTGTTGGCTATTTCAAACTATCAGCAATCGGGTGGGTATGTGGTTAGTTGCTACAGCTTTTTCAACACCAGAACACTGACTGTAATTATTTAGTTTATTATTAACACTGTTACTGAAACAGATTTTGAAAATAGTTCCTAAATCATTCAGATTAAAGCAGAAATAATAGGCAAGTCTAAAGTAAAAACAATTAAACTGGCCTAGTGGAGTTTGAAAGACGGAAAAGACATTAACACGGCAGTCATTCTCTTCAGTTTGATATCGACTCACTTATATATAAAAACCAGCAATTATTATTATCCAGTATAGAGGAATTATAAGTAGTCTTTGTCGTACCATATACAGTGTTTTAAGAGGAGATTTTTACATATGCCAAAGAAATATCAAAAAAGTCAACCAAGCGTTATATGTCGTATCGCATACATATATGGAATAGGAAAGTAGATTATTCCAATGAACTGTAATGTATCTTAAACTATATTTTAACTCACACACCAATAAACATGGTAATGCATCGTTGTTTGTTATATTATGTTGCACTCTATATTTGAAATGAAGCTGATTTCAGCAGCCTCGTTTGATATGATATTTCAACCAAATATTGTCATTCAATATCCAGTATAATTTCTGTAGTTCTACATTTTCGTTTTTACAAGTGATTTAACATGTTATTTTTCTTATTTCCTTCAAATAATTGTATGAAAGCTTGTCTAACCACAAGGCTCAATGTAGAGAACTCGTTGAGGATTTCTTCTGATTTAAATGTATTCATGGATATCATTTCTATCTGGACTCAACTAACCTTTTCATATTAACAAATAAGGCACACAACCTGCTTTTCTCTGAGATACACATGACAACTACCTATAGCTTATATCTGCTGTCCGGGCTCCATTCTTTACATTCTGATTTATCTCTGAATATGTGGCACTTGGCAATATTTAGAATCCACTCTCCTTGCCTCTTGTCTCGTAACTAATAACCAACTGTAAACCCATCCACTTGATATAACTCATTCTCTCCCAGCTTAGTCTGAACTTGCTTTGATATGTTAAGAATAATTATGCAAATATTTGTTCCAGATATTGTCGTACACATTGTTAATAACTTTTTATTGGTTGGCAGATGTAAACGCCAATCAGCAAACACTTTGTTCGCTGAAAGTATATACAAAACCAGCGGTTTCATTTAGAGTCAGAGTTTCGGCTGTTTCTGACTGATGAGACACATGTCAAAACACTGGTGTCCTAAAATGCCATGCGTCAATGAGCCGCGTATGTTGAACACAATGTCGTTGTAAAAGAAGTTATTCTCCTATGACGTTGACTACAGTGACCAGCATCTTTTGCGTCTGAACCTGCCTAGTCGTGTTAAGAATAAATATGCAATAAATCGTTCTTCCATTTTTAATTCACTAAATTCTTCTGGGTTCTCTAACGCTCTTCAAACTCTTACAGCCATCAACAACTCTTCCCCAGTCTTTCCTCCTACAGAGAGGTTATTTATTTCCGCAACAGCATCAGTATCGTCACATTCTTGTTATCATGATTGATACGCAGACACACCAATCATTTTTTTCTCGCCTCACTTCTAAACCGTAACAGGTACCGCAACGATTCCCTTCAGGCACTCTTACAGTTCAATTAATCCACTGCCCTGGGTTAGTACGTTTTTTATCGATTCTGAAAGAACAAAGTTCATAGTCGACGTTAGCCCCATTTGAACTTAGAACGCAGCGAGTCGAAATAAACACCGTGAAGCATCCTGCCGATGCTCTTATGACTTAGCCAATTAACTGGCCTCTTTACATTACCCTCAAACATATCTCACCAGAAGTAGCTATTCTTCTTGCTAGACTGTTCAGTTTTTCTTTATTGCGATCTATCTTAATATTTGGTTTCATTATCGTACAAAATGCCACGTATCCAAAAAGGATAACCCTCTTACCCGGCGAAACATCAACGTATGGCTTTTACATTTATCTTTTCAAGCGTGACAGAAACAGCCATTAACATTATCACCTTTTCAAGATATTGTGTTCTCCTTAGCAACATTGATAACCGATAATACTTCTGCAAGTATAACTCCACCAGAGCCCTACTCTACTCTCTCATTCATCACTAATCTCCCATCAATGAGAATTTCTGACAATGCATTGTCTGGATGATAGAGTACGAATAGTGTGAGGTACCTCAAGATTCTGTTATACACCATACTCTCTTCCTTTCATATATTATCTATCTACTTGCTGCCATTTATAACAACGCATAGTTTTCTGTAAATTATACTATTTTCCAATCCTGTCTAACCTTCTGCACTCGAAACTGCGCTGCCTTCGACTGTAATCGACTGTACCTGAAATCATTGATATTATTTCTAACATAGAAATCAAAACTTACTCGCGCTAGAATCTTCTGAACGTAGAATTCCCAAAAGATTCATTGATCAAAAGTTGCATTAACACTGAGTCATTTGTTTTGATATATTTCATTTAATTAACTTGAGGATATTTTAGTATCAAAGATTTTTCACTCGAATATCTGAGAGTGTCCTAATTAACAAAATAATTAAGAATAATTCAGTTTGTCGGGGTTTTTTTTGTGCATTTGTTCATTATGTTATTTCTTTTCTGCGGCAAAGTGAACTTAAAAACTTAAATAATATTCCAGTAGATGATTAATAATAGAGGTCGGTATTTCATATTATGGCAAATGAAACACACTGCAATGTAATTCCAAATTTCATTAATTAATTATTTAATGTATTAATTTTTAAGGATTGGTTTAGTCAAATTTTTGTATAGTAATACATTCTATACAGTCACCTGTAATTCCTTAAACCCAAAATTAATTTGACGATTAGTATCCACCAAACCCATAGAAGTGTCTCCTGAAAGGAAATATAATTTTAGAATATAAGATGTATTATATAATGTTTTTCATGTGTCGCAGAATATCTTTCTTCGGAAAACATCACTCCGGATAGCCTTATTTGGTTTGTGACTATAGCTGCTACATCTGATACTGGAGTGGAGTTGCTAACCTAAGGAAGAATAACGCAGTGAAAGCTTTCTTGGATACTACATTCCTCTCATGTTAATAAAATAAACTGTTATTAAAACTTTTGAATACGAAAAAAAGAAAGAAAAAAAACCCAGATGTGTTTGCCAGTGTAGGTTCGGAGTAGCACATAAAATAATCAAACTGTGCTAAACAAAGAACTAGAAATGAGTTACAGAATAAAACAGGAGGTTCGTAATGAGAAGTTTGTAGCAGAAAGACACAGTTACAGTTTTGATCAAAAGCATGTATATGCATGGATCAAAGACAGCCGGGTCGATGAGATGTGAGACTACTTGCTTATTTCAAATGTTTCGTTATATTTCTAGGTAGATCGTTATAATCTACATACCTCGGCTGACCTGGTTATTGAGAAGGTTACTTGAAGACGCCCATCATTCTATCTAGGTGATGTTATCCCCTTAACGCTTGTAACTAGATATAAGCTGTGGTCTTTTAAATGCCCTTCGGGTTTTAAGATGTATTTCACATGATGTGAGTATATTTAACAGACTTTTTCAGACGCTCTAATATGTTTTTGCTCAAAGGAGAAAAAAATAGTACCACAGTAAATAGATCAGTAGAACTCCCCACTTTGGTTGTCATAGGACTTATGGATCAATGATTGTTGAAAGATGGGACCAAAGAAGAAAAAATTGGATAGTATTATGTAATATAATGAAAGGAATTTTGATTAACTTTCTTAATACAATGTATCATAATACACCGTATTATGGAATATCAAAAATGTCACAATTGTTTAAAGAATCTGAAATGAATACAAAGAATGGTCAGACTTAAGGCAAAATACCAATTGTTTGTTGGTTCTTATCTTTAGCGACAAGTCAAGCCTGAATCAGAAAGTACCCTCAAGGGCCACATGGGCCCTGACTGTGAACCACAGATTTAGATGATATTTTTGATTATTTAAAAACTACTTTTATTTTTGGAAGAGTTACTGTATTTTCTTTTCCTTTTATGCAAACTGTCAAATTTATCCCGAGCACCTTGTCTTTACCATAATTCACCTAGAATGCTTAGCGTATATAAACACATATGCCAACTCAACCACCCACATTCACATACACGCACATGATCGCGTGAACGCGTGTGTGCATAAATATATTTAACCATTTATCGTTATAAAAGAACCTGATAGCACATTTAGAACGTGTATTCCACCTCCAAGTATGTACATAGTTGTTAGTTGCTTTATCTCATAGAAGGTTTTCTATCTTAGGGATACGTAATGCTTTCCGTGGGTGTGTTTCTAGACTAAGTATTATCGCGTCTTAGGTATGATTAAATGTCACTTGGGAGAGAGAGAGAGAGAGAGAGAGAGAGAGAGAGAGAGAGAGAGAGAGAGAGAGAGAGAGTGAGAGAAAGAAAAAGACAGAAAGAAAGCGGGAGCTAGCGGTTGGTAATAATTACGGTATCGGTACTGGTGGAGTTATTGATGACAACAGTGATGGAAACACTTTAAGAAGTAAAGTTCGATGGTGATGTTTGGCTAGTAGTAGCATCAGCATCAGCATCAGCAGCAACAATAGTAGCAGCAGTAGTAGTAGTAGCAGCAGCAACAGTAGCAGCAGCAGGAACAGTAACCCCAGCAGCAGCAGCAGCAGTAGTAGTAGTAGTAGTAGTTGTTGTTGTTGTAGTTGATGTTATTGTACGGTGACGTCGGCGGTGATGAATGTGAAGCAATGATGATGATTCGAAATGAAAGCATTTTGCGGCCGAGGGAGGATGGTGGTGGTGGTGGTTGTAGGGAAGGATGGTCGGCTTCTAATATTTTTAGTTTTAGTGTTAGTTTATTTATTTTAGGCCTTTACATCTGTTTTTACTTGAAATACACAATGTACATACATAATAAACGCAACAGCAGAAAATCGGATAAATTTAGGAACTACACCAGCCAGTAGACAGTGCATATGAGTTGATTAAATAAATACTCCACGATATTTTGTTTGCTTGCTTATTTATTCATTTACTCTTTCAAGAAGCCACAGGTGGGTTCACTAAGGCATGTGCCTTTGCTTTTAGGTATTTCGGGTGTAATGGTTCTGAACATAAAGGTTATCACCGGGGGTACCACGACTGAAGTCAGTAAAAGGGAGGGGCATTTAATATAAGGTCAATGTGGTGCTACTTTGAAAAGTTTGAGAGCATGAGAGAGAAATGGAGGTAGAAGACAAAAAATAATAATCTGCGGTAACCACTTGGAATGTGTTAGCTGCCACCAACAGAGATTGAGAAAAATCAAAAAATAACAAAATAAAAACAAAAAAACAGAAGTCAGACAAGCATAAGCAAAATAGCATCTGTGTGATCCCTAGTTTTATTCTGTTCGCTTACAAAATAACTGCTATGACCCTTCAACATGACAATGAAGTTACGATATCGTTAACAAAGATGGCAATCTCATCTAATCGGGTCCTGAACCTGGTTCAGAACTTCAAGAAAACTCTATTGCCTTTCATAAATATCACAAACATAAAGGTGTGTAGAGGATAAGTTGCCGATTTCTTAGTCAAAAGATCAATATATATCAGCGGCAAGGCGGCGAGCTGGCAGAAGCGTTAGCACGCCGGGCAAAATGCTTACCGGTATTTCGTCTGTCTACGTTCTGAGTTCAAACTCCGCCAAGGTCGACTTTGCCTTTCATCCTTTCGGGGTCGATTAAATAAGTACCAGTTGCGCACTGGGGTCGATGTAATCGACTTAATCCATTTGTCTGTCCTTGTTTGTCCCTCTGTGTTTAGCCCCTTGTGTGTAGTAAAGAAATAGGTATTTCGTCTGTCTTTACGTTCTGAGTTCAAACTCCGCCAAGGTCGACTTTGCCTTTCATCCTTGGTAAAAGATATTATTACTAAATTCTCGTTGGACGAAAACAATCAGATGATAATTTGTGTCGCAGCTTTTGGAGATAATGTTTCCCATGCTGGCCTTTACGGTACCTGTGTAGGTTGGTTTCAGTTCCCCGATCTCTTGGTTTCGATGAACGGGATCCAAGATTGAAGCATAATATTATTCTCGTCCCTCTATTAGAATACGTGTATATGTTGATTTGTTGGTTTTAAAAGGGGAAACCTGCATAATTTACCTCGTCACCATCAACAGATGGTATGGTTTTCTCTATATCATTGTTTTAGATAGGCATAAAGCTGGTAATTTGAAAGATTCTGCAGCTACAGGATGATTACTGATATATTAGGGGTTGTCTGCTTCTGATTACGGTAAAAAATCTGGAAAGTAATATTGTCTAGCTGACTAATGTTAACGGTATTAAAAAATTTGTTGTTTATGCGTAGTTGGGATATTTCGCTGGCTCAAGACTAGAACGATATTTATTGATGGTGACGACAATGATGATGTAGACATCAATGACGGTAACTACGACGACAAGGACGACGATGACGACTCCAGTGGTGGCGGCAGCTGCGGTGGTGGTGGGGTTGTGGTAGTGATCCGAGTGATGTAAATTAACGAGAGCTACAAGTACTTTTCATGTAATACATAAGTTTTTAAAAAAAATATTCTAATAAGCATGTTGGTTTAAGTTGGTTTAAGGTATATGACTTCTGCACCATGTAAATGACTTTTGGGCCACTAGTGCTCATTTATACAAAGCTAGAATTGTCCATCTTTAACAAAAAAAATATCTGAATGCGGAACAGGATATACAATAGAATTTGGTACATGTCTGTTATTATTGTTTAGCCCCAGATCAACCCTAATTGAGCAGTTATAAAATCAAGACGTTCTACCACTCCCCATCTAGTAATTTCAGGCGTAGATTTACTCAGACAGCATGAGCCAATATGTTCTATATTTTTAAAGATGATAGGGAGAACTTCGGCTGCAATTTCACAAGATCCTAGAAATTTGAGAAATTTGGTTACTAAGTTTGGCAGGACAAGCGATCACTGAAGCTATTATGTTTTTGCTTCCGATTAGATAGATGCTGTCGATGTTCTGTTTGAAAATCTTGATCGATGACTGAAAGAACAATTCTGGGAAATAGATTTGGGACAAGTGATTGCTGAGTAACTGTGAAGTAAGACAATATATTTCTTGGTAAGAACCGATTGTTCACAGTGTATAGACTGACGCTGACTAGAGAAAGCATGCAGTTTGCCAGCTCGTAGGAGCAGATGCTGTAATAGAAGACTCACAGGAGAAAAGGACAAGAAACAGCAGAGCAGTGAGCCAGAATTTTAAGTGAGTTGGTGAGATAATATTTGTTCAATCAAAGGCGGCGATCAGGCAGAAACGTTAGCAGGCCGGCTGAAATGCTTACCGGTATTTCGTCTGTCTTTATGTTCTGAGTTCAAACTACGCCGAGGTCGACTTTGCCTTTCATTCTTTCGAGGTCGATAAATTAAGTACCAGTTGCGTACTGGGGTAGATCTAATCAACTTACCCCCTCCCTCAAAATTTCAGGCCTTGTGCTGAGAGTAGAAAATATTTGTTCAATTAACTATATGACCTGTTTTGGAGTTCAGTCTTATGGGAAGATGCATATAGTAGTAGCATTATTACAGCTATGCAACCAGTAATCTAATGTGGGTTCTCCTTGAGATATTTAGAGAAAGTTAGTAACTGATGAATGTTCAAGTATTTTTAACCTCAAAGAAGAAACCTCGTGTTTGTTATGACGTTTTCCCAATATTATATATATTTAGGTGGTCATTAGAGACCGCCAGAAATTATGACCCCTTAGCTTTGCTACGACTTTGAGGGGTTTATGGTAATTTCTTAATGAATTTGGAGAGCGAGGTAGAATATTGCTTCTTTGATATGTGCCATGTTTGTCTTTGTGCTATTGTGAGATACTACTCCCTTTAAGGGATATAATCGAAGTCTTTGTTCATAGGAGAGTGCAGTTGTCTAGATTTCATCACATGTGTGAAGAATGTTTAAGAGCGAATGAAGTTAGTATCATATGTATGAGTGTATGTTACATTAACAATTTCCTGCTTCTTAATGTAAGAAAGCAAAAGTGTAGTAGACATATCTGAATCTTGGATACACTACAATTAAGAAATATGAGAGATATAAACAAACTTTGTTATACAAGCGCAGATAGAGTGTGAATCAGACAAATCACTGTCAGCCTGCTCGCAATCGAGTGGTCAGCCAGTCACTTCTGAGGCACACACATACACGCGCGCGCACATACACACAGAAGCACATTCACCAAATCACTCTAATTACTAGCTCACTGCTCTGCAGTTTCTTCTCCTATCTTCTTGTGTGTCTACTATTACAGCATCTGCTCCTACAACATTGCTTTCTTTACTCAGTGTCAGTCCATACACTATCCATCCGCCTGTTTCGAATAAATATATTGTCTCACTTCATAGCTACACAGTAAGCACGCGTTCCACACATGAACACTAACATGGCTCATATCGTGCACAACTCTTAGTAATCATTATCATCACACATCATTGGGGGATTGATTTTCGTTATTTACACGGAAATAAGTGTGGGACTTATTACTTTTATGACTTTTCCAAGATATTAGTAATTTAACTAAAGAGTTACAGCTAATACAGGATATCAAAACCGGACTATGACCCCTAGCAGAGTAACGTTATTCGCTAGAAATAACAGCCAAATCTTTCCAAAGTAACATTCCGTTGATTCTAAATAGAGGGTACCACATAATATCATTCTAGAATAAACTGAACGGATGGCTACGAGCAGAATGCTTTTAATCATAGGTTTCCACGACCAGGACTGACTTTGAATAAAAAAACAATTACAATAATAATATACAACAACAAAAACAACAATAACAACTTCAGTAATAATAATAGTACATATCTCGTTAACCATATGGTGAAGGAAAATGATGTATGGTGAAGGAAAATGATGTAAGTTGAAATAAAATAGCAAACAATTGAAAACGACTCACTTGAGACGTGTGTTGTAATGGTTTTAACATTTGTATTATCCAGAACTAAGTGGGGATGACGACATTATAATGTAGAGACATATTCATGCAGCGTACAAGCATAAAACCACAAAATGAAACCACGTGTCGACACCAAATTGTGTAAAACCTGAAAAGAGAAAATAAAAACATATTGAAGTAGCTTACGATAAATAACTTCTGAATTAACAAATGACTTCAAAATTTGAGCATTTTCACGATGCAAATAAAATATTTACATGTTTTAAAAACTGGAGCTCAGTTTCCTCCACGTCCCCAAACCCAGAATATATGAGTGAAGAACGAATAATAGGACTTTTACGTTTAATTAGGTTTTGTTCTGCAGCGACGTGAAACAGTGAGCTTATCAATTTCAGATGGTAATTAGTTGATAAACATTATCTCTAAGCTTTGATAAGATATATTACTTAAAGCAAAATTTGAAACTGGGATAGCAAGTTATATAATAAACTGGTCATGTTTATATTAGTCTCCCGTGGCTTTGAAAGGTGAATAAAGTGTGTCCTGTTGTATCTATGACTGGGTGATTTATATCAGTGATTCTCAAACTGACAGACACCAGACCTGAACACTCCACCACACACACCAAATTAGTAGACTCGTCGCTCCACCTCTCACTTTACTAAAGAGAGTTCAACATTTGTTCGTTCCTAATTCTTCTTTCTTCGCCACGGAGATTGACAAATAGAAACAGTTTAAAACCATTGTATTTGATAAAACACTGCATTTGTCCGACTATTCTTCAACCCTCACTGTTCGGTGATTTTACTAGAGACAGAGTAAAAGTTTGTTGTCTATTTGCTGGCTATCTCTTTACCGTATCAGATTATCCTCGCTGACCCGCGGAAATACGAGTAGGTATCAATACATACTCCCGTACTCTCGTTACTGTGGAAATAAAGACTATATATAATTTAGCTCAAATTTCAAACTAACATAGATAAATGTTACGTCACATAGCCTATAGTGAATGTTATTCATAAAGACGAGCTACTGAAGTCTACAAAGAGCATTACTAAATTTACCAGATATAGTTACAAAAAGAGTTCCAAGAGCTTCAGTGAAATTAGCTGTTTAAACGATATTCCAGTTTCTTATTCTACTCTCGCTGTTTTGAAGCTTCAGTGAAATTAGCTGTTTTCCATTTTTATTATTTCCTGTTATGGCAATATTGCCCCTAGTTGGATATCATTCTTCCTTGAAGCTGTGTGAAAAGGTGGCGTGGCTATAACATTGGCAGAAACAGAACTTAGAGAAAAACATATTTTGCAGAAATTATGGGTAAGCGCTTTTTGTGAGGCCAGTGAAAAGTTTCTCGACTGATATTTATATGACATTGAAGGAAACAATTCATCAAATTCCTTTTATTATTGTGTGTGAGCGTATGTATGTATGTATGTATGTATGTATGTATGTATGTATATATATATATATATATATATATATATATATATATATATATATAAACATATATACATATATTAAACAGTCTTGACTGTATGGCTAAGAAGCTCGCTTTGCAACCATGTGGTTTCGAGTTCAGTCCCACTGCGAGGCTAGTGTCTTCTGCTATAGTCACAGGTCGACCAATACTTGTTAGTGAATTTGGCTGGCGGAAACTGCGGAAAGCCCGTCAACATATGTATATATATAAATGCATATATATATGTATGTATGTATATATAGATATATGTGAGTGTGTGCGTTTGTGTTTGTCCCCACACCACTTCACAACAGGCATTGTTTTAATTCCCTATAATGTAGCGGTTAAGCAAAAGAAAACGATAGAATAAGTACCAGACTTTAAAATAAGTACTGGTATCAAGTTCAACGATTATTTCCAGAAGGCGGTGCTTCAGTATGATTGCAGTTTACTAACTAAATCCAGTACAAGCCCGAATAAATTTTGTATCTAAATAAAACTTATGTAGATTTCCTTTCATATTTTTATTCTATCTCAAAGTGAATAGAGACAGTCATTTCTAGGTTTCTGTCAGACATAATAAATACAGATATTTCATTCATTTGCTAACAGTCCGTCTTAATCTGATATAAGTAGATTCATTGAATCATAAAGAGAGATTTAAAAGCGAAACCCAACCATGAGAAAAAGAAGTTCAATATAGAAACATGACATTTTAAATATGTGAGCTAAATTGGTGAGCCAGTAGCCTGAAAACATAAAATGGCGTATGTCTAATGCTCACAAATAACTTTGCAGTTATCTGTTCACTTTAAACATAAGTACAATTATGATAACATGTGCAGGCCAGACATGATACTTGCCTGCGGAGAATGAATATGTACGTCAAGATGTTGAACAAAGAAAATATTTTTCTTATTTGGGTCGACTATCTTGTCATAGAGTAAAAATCCCTTAGAAACAATATAGCAAACAAAATTGATAAAAGATAGGTTGGCTTAAATTTCACTTCGTTATGGACATTTGCACACTAATGTCTCCAACAAATAGATACCCATCCTTACCAAAAATAATCAAAAATCTATAGTAAGAACTGTGTATGAAATACGTTTTATACAAGAATATGTACATACATACATAGGAGCACTCCGTCGGTTACGACGACGAGGATCCCAGCTGATACGATTAACGGAACAGTTTTCTCGTCAAATTAACGTGCAAGTGGCTGAGTAATCCACAGACAAATGTACCCCCAACGTAGTTCTCAGGGAGATTCAGCGTGACACAGAGTGCGACAAGGCTGGTACTTTGAAATATAGGTACAACTTACTTTTGCCAGCTGAGTGAACTAGAGCAACGTGAAATAAAGTATCTTATTCAAGTACACAATGCATCACCGGGAATTGAACTCACAATCGTGAGTCGAATGCCCTAAGTCTAGCATCTTCACATGGTGGCTGCCCCTCGTTATCGAGTATGGCCATAGCCCGAAGCTTAATCAATGTTGTTATCGTGCAATGCCTGTGCAAGAAGATTTTTTTAAAGTGAGGAAAGGCTGTGCACTGAGTCAATCCCACTCACTAAGCAACAGCAGTCATAATCCGAAAAGAAGAACAAGTCAACATCATCGGTAACCACTGAGCCGCAGTTTTATGTCGGAGGTATCCAAGTTACCTGTGTTACCTTCTCCTAGAAGGATGCCTTAACAAAGGCTAGGAGTCCTTCACTTCCAATGGTTTAACAGCGTGATCGGGTATTCAGTCCGATTATTTCTATGTCCTCGCGCATGATACAGCCTTAAGACATTTATTGGATGGCCGTTAACTCTCAAGAGTTCCTCCACCCTTTGACGGGTTTTGTTTTTCATCCTGCAGGGTGTCCAATAAACACCCTCCTCACCAAGCAAGCTTGGTGGGGTTGCCGGTTTAGTCGCCGACGACCCGACCATGCAACAGGTTGTACTGGGTTATATATTACCAGTAGCACCCGAAAGTGACCTGACATACATACACACTCACATACATACATACATACATACATACATACATACATACATACATACATATATGCATACATACATACATACATACATACATACATACATACATACATTCTTTCTGGTTTTCTCTACCACCCTTCCCTATTTTTCTCTCCTTTTTTCTCTCCCTTTCACCGTTCCCTTTCTCTTACTTCTCCTCCTCCCTCTCGTCGCTGACATGTGACCAGAGGGCCACTGTCTTTCTGACTACTGCCTTCAACAAGTGTAGACGGTTTTCCTGTCCCTTTCTTAATCCGTTGTTGTCATAGCGTTCAAAATAATTTTTCCTTCTTTTCGGCTTAACAGCCCTTACCGTTTGTGTTACTGTTATTCTCCTTGTCCTGTCTTTTACTGTTTTTATTTGTATTTTTACTGTCTTGTTTTGCTTTTACTGCCCTGTTCTTGTTACCGCAAAAAATCCCAAATTTCATTTAATTTGCTTTGCGGGAAGGACTGTTTAGAGGAAGTCGTGTCTCGCCCTTAACGTCGAAACACAGAGTAGACGAAGCAGGGGCAGCTGAAGAAGGGGAATTTTCCTTGTGTTGTATGTCTTGTACTCTGTTTTTTCGTTGTTTAAAAAAAAGTCCGTTTCCATGGCTTTGTTTTTATGTTTTCGTTTCTCATTGTGTTCGACATTTTTTGGTGTCCTGTGCACATATATGCATGTATATATACATATAGATGTAGGTACGTACATATATGAATGTATATATGCATATGTTTTATTTATTATTTTGTTATTTATTATTTTGCTATCACAGAAAGCTCCTCTTACGTTCTCGGCTAACAGTCCAATCTAATACAGAGAAGTGTACACACACATACACACGCGCACACACACTCACACACACACACACACACACACACACAAACACACGCATGCACACACAGACGATAGTTAAGTACGATCCAGAGAACCTAGCGTAGGAAGTTAGTAAGCTTCAAGTATTTAGGTGGCTAGTGTAGAAGACAAAACGTGGAAAATATACGTTAAAATATATTTATTAACATCATAAGTACACACTTATTCCCAAATTGGAGTTAACAGGAATGTCGATAAGTCACATTAACACTGTTAACAATTAAACAAAGATTGCAAGTTTACGAGTGGAACAAGTGAAATAGAGGCTACAAATGTTTCATAACTAGTTGAAGTTTGTTTCGTAAGAAGTAACGAGCACAAAACAGCTTAGTTAATCTTCAGGTCTTTGTTATCTCTGTGTAGTTTACATTTTTACAGGAAACAAATAAAATGTATATATATATACATATATATACTTATATATACATATATATAAAGAGAGAGAGAGAAAACGTCAGATAGGTAGGTAGGTAGATAGATAGATAGACAGATAGATAGATAGATAGATAGATAGATAGATAGATAGATAGATAGATAGATAGATAGATAGATAGATAGATAAATACTGCCTTCAGCTTCGAAGACTGAATCGTTGACATGCTCGCCCTAAATGGTCCGTATTTTTACTGGGCTTCTGGACATTGGCGGCTTTCAGGACATTGTGAAATTGTCAGGACGCTATTAGTTTGTTTCAATAACTGCCCAAATCATAGGGTTGAAATCTTGTGAGTTTGGAGTCATCGAGTTATATTTTACGTGATCGCAAAGATTGACATCCATTCCCAGGTTACGAGAAATTTGTGACAAGATGCTGAGTTTTGTTGAAAAAAGTGGCCTTCCACTGCGCATTTTATCCATCCTGAGATTAACAACTGTCACCAGCACCTTGACGTAACATACAGCGTTAATCCTAAGACTCAGTGGAAAGACGTATGGTGGCATGACATAACCGTTATTCACTACTCCTAAAGCCATCACAGATATTGGAAACTTAATGTGCACCACACTATGAGGACATTAGAACGATCTGTATATAACCATCTGTAATTACTTCTGTTAGACCTATGGTCTTTGTTTATTTCCTATCAGAGATTTACAAGAGCATGAATCAGAGGGCTTTTAAACTTGTCAAATAACAGCTTGGCTTAGATCAAATGGCTGTTTTGAGTCTTTGCAGGCATGAATTGGTATGCTCTCGGTGCATATGACTTGCATCGAATGTCCTTGTGCACCATAGTTCTGATAATGCATTCCGACCCCTGGAGTTCTTTGGAAATAGCCCACACTGATTTTCTGGGATTGACATTGATAATGTTTTGAAACCGTTGATTGAATGAATTGCGACGTTTTGAAATTGTCTAAGTGTTTAGAATGTCTTCTTTCTCTTTGAAACCTTTGAAATATTCCTAGCAGAGGCTTCCCATTCCGTCCGAACTTGCTACTTTAAGATAGTTAACTCTTAAATCGTTGTGTTACAATCAAATGGCAAAAATGACAGTATTTCTTTCCATTTCTTTTGCTAGCATTTATCTGCCATGGAAGATTTGAAAGAAATAAAGACCTTTTATTGGTTTGAAAAGAGTAATATACTGATGGATCAGGCACCTCAAATACCTCTCGTACCTGTATGTATGTATGTATGGCATTATTCAGTTTTATTTCAAGATTTCTTACCAATACAGAAAGAGCCGCTTTCGAACCCAGAACCAAGGCTCCTTCAATCGAATTTCAACATCAACAGTAGGGTAATTTTATATGTATGTATGTATGTATGTATGTATGTATGTATGTATGTATGTATGTATGTATGTATGTATACGTGCAGATTTGAATGCTTTGCTTTATGTATGTATTCTCATGCATATACTTGCATATCTAGACATGCTCATATACTTAAATGATAAACTTCTGGAAAGTTTTACAGATTTTTACAGTTCCAACGCTTGGATTTGTAGTCTTTGAATAAGCTTTCTCCTTTCTGGTTTTGAGAAACCTAATTTCTCATGTATGTATGTATGTATGTATGTATGTATATATGTATGTATGTATGTATGTATGTATGTATGCATGTATGTATGTATGTATGTATGTATGCATGCATGTATACATGTATGTATGTATGAATGTATGAATGTTTGTAAACTCTCAAGTCATTGTAAGTTTAGGCTATTTACGTTCTAAGTTCAAATATCGAATTCAACTTATTTCCGTCCCTACGATATCTTTAAATACAGTACCAGTGTAGTACTGGGGTCGATGGTGCCGAGTAGGCCCTTTCCTTAAAATCAAATCCTCATATGTGTACATATGTATACAGATATGTATATATATATTGTTGTACGAAGTACGACGTCCCCTGGCGAGAATGGACTGGACCACTACATATAAATAGTAGCGGTCTGAGTAAGTGAGGAAGTTCGTAGTTCGTGTATGCCCAGAGTGGCAAATAAAGAAAACGTTCGTTGTTCGCATGTTAATATTTTAAAGTTGGAATTAAAAGTTTACAGTTTGAGTTAGCGTGTTGTATTGTTGGTTCTTAAAAGATTGTTGTAACATGCCGTGTGGTTACTGCCGTTTGTTTCAACTGTATTGTTATTATACTGTTGCAGTGTATTCGTTTATCCATAAGGATATAACACACACGCACACATATATCTATCTATATATGTAGCGTGTGTGTGTATGTATAATTATAATAGTTCCTATCTAGATTTTGATACTTATGTTTTCATACGTACGTACATAGATTGTTCGGTGCGAACGTAAATGTTTACTTATACAGTTACAATTAGAAATAAATACACAAGAAACCATTTAAAGCAATAAAAGCAATGAACTCATTAAATCCATGAAAATAATTATGATCAATTAGCCACGTTTTGATACATGGGTTTTAATTTCACTTTCTTGAAACACACAAACTTTACTTAGTACGTATTCTTGTTAACTGTACAGAAGAGAGAGAGGGAGAGAGAAACATAATTGAAGTATATGATAAAATGAGCTCTAATGGAGGGTGTGTTTTTAACTGTCTTAAGGATATGACAGGAAAATATTACAGATTTGATTACCTCAGTACTAGAACCACCCATAATAGATTGGGTTTTCATTCTCTTGCATCAATTTTAAATGATGTAAGCTTTATTTTTTACAGCTTCTTATTGCAAAATTTACAATGCAGTACCAATAATATATCATGTGAAGAGCACAAACATAAGTCGCTATAGGTGTTTAGCTCCTGGCCAGTCGTGATCCAGAAAACCTATAATCAAAGACTATGGCCAACCCTTGTCTTTCGTTTCATAGATAGTGTTTCAACGTGTTCCTCCTATTATAACAAAGAATTGATTTGAGAGAAATTTGGCTGCTATGTTTAGCAGGTTGAGTAACCGGATAGATGCACCCACATTTGGCTCGCACATATGCATATAGATTGCTGTATGCCTTTGCGTAGAATAAATTCATCTCATTGTACATTGATAGCGTATGTGTGAGTTTATTATTCTTGTTTTATGCTTCTTTGTGTTAGTGAAGGGAAGATATCTAATTATTTTATTTGATATCACTAACTAATCACTGTTCTGTTCCATTAGTGGTCATATAGGTGGTGAGCTGGCAGAGTCGTTAGCACGCTGGACGAAATGCTTTGCGGTATTTCGTCCGCGCTGCGTACTGAGTTCAAATTCCGCCGAGGTCGACTTTGCCTTTCATCCTTTCGGGGTAGATAAATTAAGTACCAGTTACGCACTAGAGTCGATGTAATCGACTTAATCCGTTTGTCTGTCCTCGTTTGTTCCCTCTGTGTTTAGCCCCTTGTGGGCAGTAAAGAAATAGGTATTTCGTTTGCTCTTACGTTCTGAGTTCACATTCTGCCGAGGTCGACTTTGCCTTTCATTCTTTCGGGGTCGATACACTAAGTACAAAGCAAGTACTGGGGTCGATGTGATCGACTATCCCCCGCCCCTCAAATTCCAGGCCTTGAGCTTATAGTAGAAAAGACTAATGGTTATATATTGAATTGTTCATATTTTAACAAGGTGAAATATATTTCCTACTCATGTTTAACTTTCTATCTACCAATGGGTCCAATGGAAACGTTTCAGGTTTTTTCAGTTGCTTTTTCCTGCTGTTTATATTATTTGTGAGTGTGTGTGTGTGTGGTATTTTCCGGCAATAACTTTTGTGAATCGACCTGAAGAAACATTTTGTGGAACTTTCACCTAATATCGTATGAATTTAAATAGTTTGTATGTATAACCCATCATGTTGCTCAATAAAAAATAATTATATTGAATATTGAAACGATCGTAGGTTATAAAAACTCGCAATACCGTCATTTTCATTTTGTTACATAACACACACATACACATACACGTATACATACAGAGTTTAACAGTTAGTGACTCTTATGGAAATTACACAGGTTTTTTATGACATGCAGGATGTGCCTAATCTTTCAGACCATCCCTAGTCTGAAAGATCAAGCGAACACAATTCTGGCAGGATTTGAATTAGATATTATAATATACTCAAATGTATTCTTTCTTCCAAAATTTTAAATAATGTTTGTAAAAGATGTTTTATAACTTTATATCGGTGATTTTAAGAATAAATGTGTAAAACAAATGTTATGTATTAATCCAACCTCAACGTTTTTATGCTTTTTAAAACCACAAGGGGAGAAACTATAATAGTATTGTATTGTATTATGAATAAATAAACAATTTAAAGCAACATTTGCTGATCTACAAAACGTGCATAAAAAGTAAATTAAATCTAAATTATTCCATAAAATAACAACTCAGAAAATATCAGAAATAAAAAAAAAGTCACAAACACGATAACATTTAAAAGCACCAATGAATATAATCTTTTTTGAAAGGTACTATATAAGTAGGATTGATGGTTATTTAAAGAAAGTTGAGAATCTGCAGACAAGTTAGAACACATGTAAATTTCGGATATATTTTTGTGTTAATGTATTGTTATAAGAGTATAATATATTAACAATGCAGCAGTAAGCAAACAATACAGTAGTTAATGCAGTTGTTCTTAGGTGCCAAATAAGGTTTTATTAGAAACATCGTCTAGTATTCCATGTGCTTTCGCCCCCGGTAATAGTTTAGAAAGCTAAAAGTAGTGAGATGAGCAGATATTACGTCATTAGCAGACAACTATTTCCTTTAGATCTGGTATTTTCTTTCCTTTGACCTTATCATGTGAATTCTATTACTTACTTCTTTATCTGAAAAACTGAAATGGAAAGAAAATAATATTGCGTATCTACAGTTTTCAAACTGGTATTAAATGAGTTTGAAATTTATCTTCAGCCGATTTGCTTCACAGTACAATATGTTACGTCAATGAAATCTAAAAACTGGTTTTATTTCCGAATATCATTTTAATGTATTTAATCCCCTCAAATGACAGGAAGTTGATAAGCAATAGAAATTAAATATTCATGTGCAGTGACTTGTGCTAAAATGTCTAGTACTTGTGGAGTGGAGTTACGTGATCTATAACAATACAATATTTGATCAGCTTGTTAACTTTGATCATTTAAGAAGAAAGTTTGTCGCTGTGAGTATGCAGTAAAACTAATAGACCATAAACTATAAAGTATTCCAGTTAGAGCTTCTTGTTGGCTGAGTTTTACTATCTTTTATATGTAGTCTTATTTCTGATGACGGATAAATAGATTTTTTATTTTATTCGTTGAAACTGAAGTTTACTGATAAAGAAAAAAAGAATACGTAGTCAGATGGGATAGTGGCTATGTTTCTTTTAATATACGTCTTCTAAAAAATATTGTTCACCACTACCATACTCCATTCCAAATGCTTTCACCAAGTACATCCTAAGCCATCCTTATCTGACATTTTCTTTATTACTGACATTTACTATTGCATCAACAACAACACTTTTCAAAAGACTTATCTATTTGTTGATATTCGAAAAGCTACGGGACCGAAGCAGCAATCACCTTAAATTAGCTAAGCTTCTCTTGGCAGCGTTCTCTCAGTGACATGTACGAGGGAACTGCAAAAGAAATATAAGAAGGCTACAGAACATATGATTTTGTGAATCCTCAGAAGACATAAATTATGTGATAATTGAGAGGCATACGTACACAAGAGTTCTGTACGAAATAAGTATTGTGAAATTCAATCATGCAATAAATTACTTTCAAAATCTATTTTTGGCAACTAGAGAAATTCGGGAAGCTATACGTGTAGTACTGTATACGTTTACACTTGCATTTAAATTTAAAGGTTCTCGGCGAAATATCTTCGCAATGTAATCTATGACTTCTTATCCCTTCTTTAACTGAGTGGTGGCGGAGCTGAGTTCTCACTAATTAAATAGCGTTACCTGTTTACATATGAGAGAAATACTTCATTATTGTTATAGGATACGTCCGCTTCGAAACCTTAGTTGCTAGAATAATTGTGGATGGAATGTACTACACTCCATCTACAAATATTTCAACTATTACTTCCTACGACATCATTCTGTGACATGCACCATTACTTAATTTTAATAGCATGATCTTAAAAGTCAGCCTAATTTTATCTTGATATAAAAAAGAAAGAAAGAATGCCTTGTACCATTAACAATTGATATTGTTCCATACATTTTTACATTTTTCAACAGCTCATTACTTTTCTTTACACGAGGGCCCCTGTAATCAGCATAAGAAAGATATCCGGGTCGTGTGATTAGTTTGTTTGCCTGAAGTGTTTGCATTGGACTTTGAAGTAGTAACTACAGTAGAATTATTATTCTGTCAATTCTTTAAAATATTGAATAGAGATAAGAGTTTTATGAATATATTTTTCTTGTATTACATTTAAAACTTGTTATCTTGCAAACATTGAGGCTGAAATTGTATTACTTTTAACAATAAAAATAGTTAAAATAAAACAATTTCGGTATAATTAGGAAGAAAATATAAATTTTCCAAACTTAAAAAAAAAAGCAGATTCAAACCTGTAAGCTACTGTAAATGTTGATACAGTCATGTATACTGATTTTAAACTTTGGTACAAGGCCAGCAATTTCGGGAAGGGGCTAAGTCGATTATATCGATACTAGTGCTCAACTGGTATTTATTTTATCGAATCCCGAAAGGCAAAGTTAACCTTGGTAGAATTTGAGTTCGAGATGTAAGCACGAACGAAATGCCGCTAAGAATTGTCTATGCAGATCAAAGGAGAGATATTCTAGCAATTAAATGTATGGAATATAACAAAATAAAAGAAAAAGAAAACAGGCAAATAAATATTATATTTAATGTATACATTAAAATATGTCAATAATATGTCAATAATAGTTTTTTTAATTTTGTACTACCAATAGCACAAAATTAAAAACTATTATTGACATATTTTACTGCAAAATGCTGAGTTTAAACATTTTAAAGAATGGGATTAACTTTTTTTTACTTCAAAGCATTAAAAGAAAATTTTACTGGATCTAACGATAAATGTGAATTTGATATTAACATAATTTCATGATATAAAATGCATCCGTTACAGTTAGTTGTTAGACAAATATAGAAATGAAAAGGAAATCACAGGCTCATAAATCTCTACCAAATATAGTTTGGAAATATAAGGTGAACTACACTAAATTTTAATTAAATCTTTTATTAGGTAATGAAACAAGCAACTTGTTTGTCGTTTATTTTACCTTTGCTTCATATAAATATGTACTTTTATGGTGAAGTATTTTCATTAACATGGAAAGCAATGAAATAGTTTTTTTTGTTTGTTTGTTTATTTATAAATTAGATTATAACTATTCTGAAAGTGTCACAGAGATTTTAATAAATTTACTGTTTCTCTATAACTGGCTTGACTCAAACTTCGGACATTCAGTTTAGCCTCAACCAAACCGTGTTTTATTTTAAATTCTTATTATCAGTGAAATGAAAACTTAGTCTTGTTTAAATATAAATAACCGTTGGATATTACGAATAATTTATAACAAATAATGAATAAACTGTAGACATATTATAACCACACTATGCATTTAAAGCATCAGTTATTACACTTACGAATTTGTAAATAGAGTATTTCCATATGTTAATAACGGCAATCAGACCAGAACAAAAAAAGAAATTGCGTAATGTTTCTATAGATAAATATAACAACACGAATGATATAACTACACGAATGGCATTCGAGGTAAACAAAAATAAATATTAATTTACAAATGTCCATAAATACGATGACATTTACTTAAATCTGTTCTGACATACATGGTCGATAGCTACGCCTTTGTGTGTGTGTGTGTGTGTGTGCTTGAAATATACCGTTGTAAACAAAACATATAAATAGAATTCCCGGGTGTCTGTCTGTTGTTTGATACACACACATACACATATGCATATAAGTGTATATTTGTGTGTGTGTGTGCATACACGCACTCATATGCGCACACATATAGGCACATATATAATATTTGCACATACGCGCACACACATACACACATATGCACATGCATCTACATACAATAATATTTCGAGCTATTGTTTGAATGAAATCTTTTTAATCTTCAGAGAATTGTCTATGCAGATCAAAGGAGAGATATTCTAGCAAATAAATGTATGGAATATAACAAAATAAAAGAAAAAGAAAACAGGCAAATAAATATTATGAGCCACAAATGGAGCTTCGAAAAAATCACTGGTCCTACTGAATATAATAACAAAATTTTTATAAACATTTTTAGCATATTTTAAAATCAAACCCCAATTCTTTAACGACTAAGATTTCATGACAGCTTGTTTTAAATGCTAAGACGTTTGATATTCAATTAATTTCCTTCCATTCGCTATGAAATGCTACACATAACTTTATCACTCTGGACATATGGGCGTTACAGTAGCGTAAAATTCTGCTATATTTATATTTTCATTCTGATTACATTCATATTATTTTAAAAAACATATCGTTATTGTTTTAACTATATTTTTCAAGTAATCAGACTCTAATTTCTTTACCAGTTATGTATAATTTCAACTGGTATTTAATGTCTCATGCATCAGTTAATAAAGTAGCTTTATTGTACAACCCAAGAAGAGAATCTTCATAGCAGTAATGCGTTTACGGGTAATAATAATGGTAATCGAGAAACCAATTTATTGGTAATAATAATATTAATTCCGGCAATTATATTTTACATGTAATAACAGCGATAATCAAGCCAGCTTTGTTTTACAGGTGTGATACTTGAATCATCACCAGATCAATGACCACGTTGCCTGCTGACTATTACATCTATATTACCTTTAGAAATTAACTGGATGCAGAAAGTGACCAATGAGTAACTTTAAGGCGACTTCTCTCACTCCAGTTGGCTGCGGAGTGTCTGAGACATACAGAGTTACCCGAAAGCCACGTCATCATCTTAGCACAGTTCCATGGGAGTATAAAAGCTGAGTATTACACCAAAACTATGATCAAAACTTTGATGGAAAAGCAGTGATGCCTTTTCTACTGATGAAATTAAGATGCAAATGACGAAACGGGATATGTAGCACGTCCGTTATTCCGACACAAGTGTACGTTGTAGTCGAAAGATGATAATGGTTATCTTCATCATCATCATCATCATCAGCAGCAGCAGCAGCAGCAGCAGCATGATGATGTTTTATTTCGATAAGGAAAGTAATGAGACTGCGAAGCGGGAAGCGGTTTCAGTTTTCAGTAAGTTTACTCATGAGATTAAAGCCATTTCTGAAAATGGGTGAATGCCGCAAACTTTCTGTTACTTAAACCTGTATAATTCTATTTTACTAGTGAGACCAAATTGCCATCCGATCTCATGTAATTTATTTTGCATTTCGACTGAGCTTTTTGAACGTGCGGTTCTGGAAAGAAGTTTCTCTGATGAAGCATCTTCACATTACTTTCACTAATAACGACTTTTATAAAACCATGAACAATAGAAACTTTAAATTCCATAACACCTTACATCTCAAGCTCCTAATATATAACAGAAATTATATTTGTTAAGTTTTGTGAGATAATATGATATTGTAAACATTATACAGCGCCTCCAGGAGATAGATTTAACTATACTTTCTTTAGATTTTCATGCCTAAGAAAGAACTAGCAACCAAGTACCTAACTGAATGATTTTCACAATTACGATTTTATGCATGTTTTAACTTATATAACATATCGTTGAGTACAAAGTATACAGAAACAGGGTAGCATCAATGTATTTATATATAACTAGCAGTATCGCCCGGCGTTGCTCGGGTTTGTAAGGGAAATAACTATATAAGCATTTTTAGAGATGTAAAGTATAATAGCCATCTCAATATGGCTAACCACAAAGGGGGGTGTTACTGTAGCTTTTTACGTTCTGAGATTTAATAATACATTTTTAGAGAGTTACTTCCCTTATATAATAGCAAAAAATGCATTAAAAATGGGAAACAAATGATGGTAATTTTTTTTTAAAGCGTAGACTCATCGTAGACGCGCGCTAATACCCAGAAGGGCTCGATATGAATCACGACTATAAGATACCCGCTTTGGGTTACACTGCACCGCAAAATGTGGGAGTAGTTAGGAATCTAAATCGTAGGAGACAGACACACAACTTCACTTTTATATATATAGATTTTGGTTAGGGAATAGACTATTGTACTGGATGGCAGAATCAGATGAGAGTGAGATACAATATGCGAAAAATAATCAGCTTTGTTACTTTACGTTCAAATCATACGGATGTTGGCTTTGATGTTTATCATTTAGGTTTTGCTCTAGAATCCAACAGTACTATACAAGAAGTCATTTCGATCACTCAATAAATGTGTTGCCTGTGGCATTGCAAGGATTCCATGTTGATTTATGTCAGCAAGCGGCCACAGTTTGGTCAATCGAATTGATGCAATAACTGCCTACTTACTAATTTTACCACTTGAAAGATTGGTTGCAGCAGAAACCCATGACATTGAAGAGAGGAAACTAAGTATTGTTTGTCATTTAGATCAGTCCTCTAGTGTCCTTGCTATTCAGCTGCATTTCCTGCCTAGATAATTGTCTTCTAAATTTAATGCATTTGATGTACTAGAAGAAACACCGCCCCCAAAAGCTCTTTCGTGTATGTAAAATAATAAAGTCGAAGGTGTCCTTTCTTAGTTTAAGACAGTGAATTATGATTAGTGTAATATTTTGAAATAGCAGAGGCCAAAATAACCATGGGAACATCATTCATAACACGTTCACGTATACACAAGCATAGCAGGGCACTCGCTGTGAGATTTAGTTTCAGAGCACAACTTTTCCTTAAAGATTTTGAGTATTAAAAACATGCTCCAAATGACGTGAGTGCACCATTAGATACCATATTTTGGCGCAATTCTCCCTCCTCATTGACAGACATCACCTCGGTTATCTGGATCTATTCATGAACTTCTATCCCAAATAGTGGAACCGATTGTTTGGGACAATAGAACCAAATAAGACTAAATATTTCGGACTAATAGAACCAAATAAAACATTTTCTGTGTGCAGAAGCTTGTCAGGCTGAAGTTAAAGTGTAGTGATGCTTTGTTTACTGAATTCTTTAAGTTGTTCTCCGAGCCTAAATCCCACAGCGAAGGCCGTTCCATGTTTATGTCTACATGCATGCAAACGAACATACACACACACACACACATATGCACGTACGTGTACACATACACACACAGTTATTTTTATATATATCATTCTGTTATCATTAACATATTTCAAGTAAGTTTGGTATGTAAAAATGTTTTGTCTGTACGATGTTTGTAAGGAAGAAGGGCCTTTAGGTTTGATAACTTTCTGGGGGTTGAAATCCATTGCTGTGCATCCATGGAAATAGGTTTTCTTACACACTCACACACGTAGAATATTTTACAATTTTGAACAATGTACTCTTTTTTGGGATAGATTTCTTCTCTAAAGTTTAATCGTATCACATCATGTGAGGGCGATGGATTGGCAGAATCTTTTATCGCATATCGAAATCAAACACAGAATTATATTCATAACTTCCACCATAATCTCTGCATCTGCATATGAGGAAGTTTTATTGTTTAACATCGTCATTACTCCATCAGAGGAAAGAAAAGAAAGAATGAGAAAGAAAACGATTTTACTACTGCTTTAAAGGCACAGCAGACGTTCGACCAGAAGAAGCATTCGAAGGTTGTTTTTGAACAGTTTTCGTATAAATAAACTTTTAAAAAAATCAAATGATAAACCATCAAATCTTAAGGAATTAAAATTTTGGCAGACTGCTATAATTGTAAACTATAAACACATGAATAATGTTTTACAATATAAATGAAAACAAAATCTATGCTAATTACTTTCGTCAGGAAGACAACTGTCTTTTAGGCTTTTTTTTTCACTCTCTCTCATTCTCTCTTCAGTTTTATTCCTTCAGAAAACTGTTTGGTATAAGATGCGGTATGAGGTGTAAATTCTATTGTATTTCTTTTAGGAGAATGTTGGTGTAAGGATCACTGATAGATACAAGTTACTAAGGGAGAGTGTAATAGACGATAAGAGGAAAAGCTGGCTGTATTTTGTTAAAGATATAAATATACTTGCATAAGCTACATATATACATATACATATATTTATACAAACACACATACACACACACATATATCTACACTGGCACAAACACGCATATACATATACAGGCACGCATAAACATATGTGTCTGTATGTGTGTGCATGTGAATGTGTATGGAAAGGATTACAAGAGAGTGTGTGACTGAATGGACAGTAGTGTTCCTATGTATTTGTGTGGTTATATTTGTATACATATCAGTTTAAGCATTTTGCATTATTTTCTTAAGAAACAAGGACCAGAGACATTGTGACAACATACACATGAACTGTTGAAACCAAAACGTTACTGAGTCATCATAAACACTATATCTGACAGAAACCAAAAGTAGGGTGAATAAGAAAAGCAGATGAATGAATCCTCTAACCTAAATAGGGTGACAACAAATAAGCGATGAGGTGCTTTTACTTTTTATTTTATTTTTTCTTCTATACAAGACCAACAATAAATGGAGATTGAGAACATTTATCACGTTCATACAAGTACACGCATATGCATAACTACACACACGCATATATATACACACGTATATATATATATATATATATATATATGTGCGTGTGAATGTGCACACATTTGTGATCATATATATTTCTATAGATATATGAGCAATATACATCTCTCTCTCTCTCTCTCTCTCTCTCTATCTGTATCTCTCTCGTCCCCTTTCTCTGTATACCTATCTATATATGTGTTGGGGAGAGTGAGCAAATATACATATATATATATATATATATATATATATATATATATATATATATATATTATATATATATATATATATATATATATATATATATATATATATATATATACACACGCATATATACGTATATATAATTGCCAAACAAGTGTGGCGCCCTATACAGGACAGTGCTACTGTCGTTTAAAGCACCAGGAAAACATCTCTTCCAACTGGCTAACCACACACATATATACGTGTGTGTGTTTGCATGTATGTATGTATGTATGCATATATGTATATATTCATATACATATGTGTGTGTACATTTATGTTCGTATGTATGTACTTGTGTATGTGTTTTAACATACATCAACCACAGTCGGGAATGATTTGATATCAGTATGTACCATGCCATGTAGCAGCACGCAAGCCGTGCTCTTTTTCTTGTTTCTCAATTCAAACAGGACACCTTCTCTTAAAACTCCCAACTTTGACCTAGCAGAACATCGAGGACATTATGGTTATAGGAAGAAATAGTTGTCTCCCATGCAATTCATTGGCACAATACGTCACCTACATATATATATATATATATATATATATATATATATAATATATATATATATATATATATATTATCTATATATATTGATACACACACGCACACACATATATAATATATATATATGTATATATATATAAAATTAACATGTAACAAAATATTAGTGCTGGTAGACCTTAGCACATACTTTTTAGCATAATCTTCTGAACCTATCCATTAATATGTAAATTAGATACTATTATATAAGGTATAAGTTTTTTTAGGATAATATCTCACATTGCTGCTGACGGTTGACCGGTCCAGGTATGCAGATGTGTTTTCGAACTTTGTGTAATATCCTGTGCCATAATTAATAATATGAAATATCTTATATTCCATGGCCCATCTCTGAAACGGCCCGTACTTGTGATTTCTATATTTTTTTTCTTTCGCTGTTTTAGTATGTCTCTTTACTACTTAATCCTCTCAAGAAAAATTTTTTATTTCATCGTACTAAAGTATTATAATTTTAAATGTACTTACAAAAGAAATTATTCTTAAATTCAATCGTGTTTTATGTATTACATCGACATTTGTCTATTTATGTATATTTATGTATTCTGGAATTTTATTTCCATTTTATAAAGAATATATATATACACTACCGTCAGAAATTAATTAGCACCCTTGATTTGCTCTTCACTCAAGGTATGTGCTGTCACCTAGTGGCCATATCTCGAACTATTGCTTTGTTGCGAGTTCACTGTCGCGCAGAACGATGACGTAACTTTGTTTGCAGAGCAGTTTGAGAGTCTACAGCCTTATGATGTTGACATAGCAGTGCAACAACAACTTGGAGTGCGGATGCAGACAAACTTCCTTTGTTTAATAGATATAGGTAGCGCCTCGCAAGGACCGAAATCACACCATACTAAGTTTTCTCATCGCGTAAGACGTTTTGAACAGCTCATAGGTTAATTGATTTAACCTATTTAATGTAGAAATTTGAGAAGTGCTAATTAATTTCTGACGCAAGTGTATATATTTATATAAGTTTCGAATTTGTATTTTAATTATGTTCTTTTAGACTCTGCATGTGTTGCCTCCATAAAAATATTATCTTGAATATAGCTCATAGCGACCACTACATCTTCGTATCTGTATATTAATGGGAGTTATTAACATTAACAAGCTCAAAATAAACTATATATTTTATATAGGCTGTGGAAATTTTAGAACATTTATAAATAGGTCTTACAGCTTTTTCCGGGATATTTATTATATCTCCCTTCATCGGAGACGGTGTGAGAAAATGGTTAAGCAATAGTTAATTTAGATAAAGAGTGAAGTGGAGGAATGAAAATAGATGTGAGATATGCAGGGATATACTATTTGTAGATCAATTATTTAGGCAGAATGGTATACATATAAGATTCCAATACCTTGTGAGTAGATTCCAATAGTATTTAAAATTGGTCCATCCAAGTATAGACTTTGTACACAGTGCTATTGAATCGAGGGTTCATTTAAATCGAAAACAGGAAGAGAGGAATAAAGAAAAAAGAAAAAAAGTAAATAGAAAAACAGAAGAGGAATAAATAAAAGAAAGAAAATGGAAAAAGAAAAACAAGGAGAGAGATAATAATGAGATGAAGACAGGGAGAGTGTACCAGTTAGTGGTCAGTCAAGATAAATTGAAAGTAGGAATGGGGAGATGAGGGTGATAGAGAGAGAAAGATATTAGAGTATAAAAAGATGATAGAGTAAAGGAGTGTCAGATAGAAGGAATTGGGGTGACAGAGAGAGAGAGAGAGGTATAATAGTGTAAAAAGTAAAGGAGTGTCAGTTATGTAGTGTTAGAGTCTAAATGATGGGGCAGAGAGAGGGGTGGTAATATGGTGGAATGAAGAATTTAGGAATATAGATTAGGTTGGTTGGATAGGTCAGTGTTTAGTAGTAGAATAAAATATATCTGTGAAGATGTATATAGATGCATATATCAAATATATGTATGTATATATATATATATATATATATATATATATATACTTATTATCCGAGGGGAGGCAATATGAGCAGCAACTAAAGGACCATTACACAATCCACAGAAAGATCAAACACATACATATATTCATATATTCATTTATATCTACAAAACTATATGAACATCATATAAAAATATATAAATATATAAGAATCAATGTTGCATATATAACACGTTGAATTTACCCTTAAAATCATAAAACATTTGGTATAAATTTGTTAAATTAAAAATTTGGGAAAATAAAACATACAATGACATATCAAAATTCCAGAGAAAAATACAGAGAAGATAAATATACAAATTTACAAAAATACATAAATATTCATCTACGGGCCGTTTCGGAGACGCGCCAATTAATATAAAACATATCATATATTTGAAATTGACACTCCCCTCGTCAGGATGTTTTTTACTCACAACACGTAGTACACGGAAACAAATGCACAATTACATACCGGCTATATACGAAATACCAGACATTACGTATTCCCAAAAATTCACATAGATACACATATATGTGTGTGCATATTTATGTGTGTGTTTCTGTGTCTGTGTTTGCCCTTCCCCCGTGCCATCACTCGACAACCGATATTGGTTGGTGCCAAAGAAAAAAACAAAAGAGAATCTGAAGTTTCGGGTGCTATTAAGTTAGACATGTCCTGGACCTATACTGGACTGGCCGAAACCTATCAAAGTTGTCGAAGTTATCAAAGTTATACCCCTTATCAGAGAGAAGAAAATATGCAGAAAAAGAATCGAGAGTCGTGAGAAAAAGTAAAAGATATACAATACCCAAAAAGATTTCTGTTTACAGACACACGGACAGAAAAAAATTGAACCCCACACACACACCACACACACACGCACACACACACACACACAAACACACACACACACACACACACATATATATATATATGTACATATATATATATGTGTACATATATATACATATATACATGTATGTGTACATATGTATAAATATTTATGTATCTGTGTGTCTGTGTGTATCTATGTGTACATATATTTATGGAAACACACGAAGACACACATATGCACACCTACATCAATTTCTAAATACAAGGAAATAAATTTTTGACTACATCAGCTGTCTGCGTACATCTGTTTAATAGTTCACAAAACGTATGATTCACAGTACTTTTACGTATAAACTGAAGCATAATCTCCGAAAACACTTGAACGGGAAATATGTGACGAGGAAAAAGAAACACGCTGAAGCCTTTAATATATTTCAACTTTATTTATGAATGGTGTATATATGTGTGTGTGTGTGTATCAGCATGTTTGCGCGAGCTATGCATAGATACTCGCAAATATGTTTGGGTACGTCTATAAACATACGGAGGTGGGTATCAATGCTGCTTATTGAGCCGTCTTGATGAATACAAGGAAGTGTTAGTAAAATAAATATTATTTCAGAAGGACGTTGATGCGGCATAACTTCCTAAAGCCGATGACTTGGTTTACGGTGAGTTACTCCGATTTGTAAAAAGAAACCTAATAATAACACCAATGAAAATAGAATTATGATGACGATATCTGTTTGACAAGGATTCAGATTTTTACGAGAAGTATAAGCTAGGGCAAGGGAGTGTAGGCTTACCTGCATGCGCCTATGAAAATCAAAAAGGGAATAAATAAATTTTCTGTGTTCAATAAGAATAGTTTTACACATTCTATTGGGTTATCCGGAAAGTTCATGCCGATTTTTAAAGGAAAGAAAAAGGTAGATAAATACTTTCCATTACATTTTAATCAACCAAATATAAACCATTTTGTTACACAATGCGTCTCCACCTTTCCTTTAACTTGAACATACCAGAATTGAGGTGGTTCCATGGCAAAGAATTCAAGGTATCTTTTTACGTCATCCAAGGAATTGAAATTTTTACCAGAGACCTGAATAAGTGGAAATCTGAAGAAGCAATATCTGGTGAATATGGAGGTTGGGGTAACACATCCCAGCCGAGCTGCAGCAATTTTTGTCTGGTTCTCAAAGCATCAAGTGCCAAAAATAAACTTTCTTATCTTCCATTTTAAAGGGTTACAGAATTAACACAGGTTATAGGAACATAAATTTTCTTCTACGAAAAGAAACTGTGCTCTAAATGGAGGTGTAGTCAAATCCTATTTTATGGACTCAACCATGTTCTAAAATAAGTCGAAAGGTAAACTACTATAAATCGGCACGGACTTTCCGGACAACCCAATAGAATTGTCCAAAACCGCGGTGGAGAAAGAAGGCAAACATTATTCTATGGAAGCAAACACTATTCTATGGAGGCAAACACTATTCTGTCTTTTCATTAATAAAAAAAACAGCCAGTTTCACAATTATATACATATGCATAACTGTTTTCCCCTACCTCTTCCCATTGTTTCTGTCATTAGACTGTGGCTATGCTAGGGCGTCGCGTTGAAGAATTTTTCGAATGAATCGACACCAGTATTTAATTTTTTTAAAGCCTACTATTTATTCCATCGGTCTCTTTCACCAAACTGCTAAGTTACGGGATCGTATACCCACCAACACCGGTAGTGGAGACAAACACAGATACACGCAAACACGCACACTCACATATATACATAGTAATACATACAAATGTATATATATACATGCATACATACATATAGACATACATATAAGTATATATATATATATACATATATGAATATTTATATATATTTGAAACCATGGTCCGTGTGTGGTTTCCGCTTCATCGGGGAATTATCTCCCTTTGCAGGTTAAAGGACACCGTGATGGTGTCAAGCCTATCTGGCGACGTTGATGTTCGCCTGGGGCTAAATGCAACAGTAACACCCCCACCACCCTGCCCTGTCCCTAGCCATATTCAGATGGCTTTAGTCCCTTATGTTATGGAGCAGTTACTGTCTATATCTCATTTAGAGAAATATTATATATATATATATATAT
This sequence comes from Octopus sinensis, assembly GCF_006345805.1. NCBI lineage: Eukaryota > Metazoa > Mollusca > Cephalopoda > Octopoda > Octopodidae > Octopus > Octopus sinensis. The sequence goes on from NC_042998.1 coordinate 89,289,922, forward strand.
ATATATATATATATCTATATATATGTATATATTGGGCTTCTTTCAGTTACCATCTACCAAATTCATTCACAAGGCTTTGGTCAGCCTGAGACTATAGTAGAAGACACATGCCCCAGGAACTGAACCCCGAAACATGTGGTTCGGAAGCAACCTTCTTACCACGCAGCCAGGCCTGCAACTATACCTATATTAGTTTATTATGATTTTTGTCAACATATCCCTCTCTCAAATTCAAACAATTATTGCAGCGGTCCTTCAGTTTCTCTAAGCCCTGTAAAAGAACTCGGAAGGTTAGGCCCCCTTACAAGGCCCTCCCTAATACCCTTAAAGCCAGAAACTTTTCAGCATCCCTGGTGTGTGTGTATGTATGTATATATATATATATATATTATATATATATATATATATATTATATATATATATATATGTGTGTGTGTATGTATGTATATATATATATATATATATATATACATATATATGTGTGTATGTGTGTGTGTGTGTGTGTGTCTGTGTGTGTGGTGTGTGTGTATGTGTGTGTATGTATATATATGTATATATTTGTACATTATATATATGCATATACATATATAAATATATATGTTCGTATACACACACGCACTCCCATACACTCATATACGTATTGGGTATCGGAGGTAGCCTGATATTTGGCAGTCTGAGAACCACTAAGCTAGGGCTTTGTGACATTCCCTCTTTGACAAAGTAATTAGTAGTGTGAATAAAGGAAAGCTCTTTTAATAAGAAATGTAAAATACTGAGCTGTCTATTATCATCTCTACGGGAGTTTATCTATTACATTTCCACATTGGGAACCTTTTACAAGGCTATTGATTGTTGTTTAGCTCCAGGTTACCAACCCCGACCGAGAAGACTTGTGATGAAAGGCATTCCAGACACCGATGAACCGACGTTTTGGGTATAACTAAGACTACACTGTCTAATGTGTTTTCTCATTTCAAGACAGAATGGTAGGATACTATTTCAGGGACGTTTGACTGTTTTATCCAACTTTTAGCTTTTTACCTAAGAAGTCTGGGATACATCACACTTGATACAATAAATTAAATAAACCGATTTTTTATTGACTGCCGAATAATGTTATTTATGTAGGAACATCAAATAATTTTGATTGTCTTCCTACGTCTTGTTGACAGCGCGTGTTTGCAGAAGACATCTATAACAAATTCTTTGCATACCTGCCCTTGTCATATAGGGACCATTGATAAGCTTAACTGTAGCGTGTAAACATATACGTGTTTATATATATATATATATATATATAATATATATATATATATATATATATATATATATATATATATATATATATATATATAATACATACAGATATAACATATATATATATATATATATATATATATATTGCATATGAATAAATGTACGTTTTTATACACAAAAGAGGTGACCATTAACAGGATACCTTACATACTGGAAAAGGCAGTTAAAGCCCAAACCAAGAATAAGAGTAATTGGCACGCTGTTTTAATTATTATTATTTCCTGCCGATTGTAGCTGCGCTTGCGCGGTGGATTTGAAAAATTATACTGTATACGGATAGAATACGTGTGTCACAGTGTTGCATAAATATGTATTAATTTTAGCGCCCTTACTGAAGAAGTACAGATGTCAGATTAATTTATTTGCACATTGATGCAGAAACTCGAGTATAAGGGTAACTATTGAAATGCTTTTATTTTTCATTCCCTTTGAAATTACTCTTATTCGTGGTGTGGGATTTAACTGCCCTTTCCAGAATATGTGTCCTGTTAAAGATCACCTCTTTTGTGTATAAAAACGTACACTAATTTATATAAAAAATATATTGTCTATTGACTTTATTACGCATGCTGGCCAACGGTAGAAAATTTCTCCACATTTCCTACCCTTATTATTTTCATATATATATATATATACATGTGCATATATGTATCTCTTCCCCATCTCTCTCTCTCTCTTGGTGTATATATATATATATATGTATATGTATGTATATATCAGTTGAATAAAGTTAAAACATGGTCTGGTTTTCTCATTTTTTATTATGGTATTTAAAAAAAATTTTACAATTAAAAAAAATGTTTGCAATCTTCATAAAGTTCAATTAGCGCTTTCATACATTCATAGTAAACATCAGATTTCAAAATGTATTTAACTGACAGTTGAGTTCTTGATAACTGTTGTAAAATGACTGAATTTTTGGAGTACGGCTTTGACCAATCCGCATTCAACTTAAACATCACGGTTTGCCGGGCGTACCGATATTACTCGCATAGATCCCACCTTTAATCCAACCAATTAGCTTGCAGTTTACTTGTAATGGTTTTATGAGTGAGCAAACTTAGTTGATTTCGATCGTCTTTATTTCATTTGGTGAGAATCTTCGGTAATTTGTTTTTATTCATATGTTAAATACATTTTTTAATCCACATCATTAACTGGTTGTTATATTATTGTTGTTATTTCCGTTCAGAACAGGATTGAACATTTCTATAAACCATTTTTCTTTTATCTTCCTTCCAAGCTTTCTTGGAAACTAAGTATGCTCATTCATAAAACCATTACATGGCGGGATCTATGCCAGTAATGTAGGTACGCCCGGCAAACCGTGACATTTAAGCTGCATGCGGATTGGCCCAAACCGTATTCCGAAACTTCGGCTTGTTGGAGCCTTCTAAGAGGTATAAAAAAGGAGTAGTCAGTCATTTTACTACAGTTGTCAAGAACTCAACTGTCAGTTAATTGCACTTTGAAATCCGATGATTACTACGAACGTATGAAAGCGCTAAATGAACTTTATGAACATTACATTTTTTTAAATGTTTAACACGCTTCAATATTGTAATAAAATTATACTTTTAAAGTACCATAATAAAAAATCGGGAAAACCAGACCATGTTTTAACTTTATTTAACTGATGTATTATTCTATACACATTTACACAAATTCGGAAACATACATACATACATACATACATATATACATACATACATACATACATACATATATACATACATATATATATATATATATATATATATATAATATATATATATATAAATATATGTATATATACATATATACATATATATCGTATTAATACAGGTCAGGAGAACGAAAATTTTCCTCATCTATAATTTCATTATAATAAAAATATAGTTGTAGAAAATCTCCATTCTCCTGACCTTTATTATTATTTACTCTACGGTGTCCCGGAAAGATACTCGGATTTACCAAGCGAGGATAACCAGTCTAACTACTTGTTACCAACATTCACTGTGGCTAGCCGGCATTGAAAACCGATTTGAGAGAAAACACGCTAACCGCCAGGATTATATATCATTTTGAAACCATTTATATATATATACCACAAGCTTCTTTCAGTTTCCCCTCTACCAAATCCACGCACAAGGCTTTGGTTTGTCCGAGGCTACCGTAGAAAACACTAGAACCACAAGTTACTACATAGAGATACTGAACCCAGAATCATGTAGTTTCGAAATTTAGAAGCAAATTGTTTACCGTGCCTTCACCTATGTATATATATATATATATATATATAATATATATATATATATATATATATATATATATATATATATATATATATATATGTATGTGTGGGTGTGTGTGGGTGTGTGTGGGTGTGTGTGTGTGTGTATGAGAAAGAGAGAGATGACAAAGGAATAAATCATTGTCTTATGAACTTCATTAGCTTGCAGCTGTTTCTGCTATAGGATACAGAGTGCCTGAATGACACCTTATAGCTTCATATGAGTCTCGAATACTAGTGCAATTTATTTGGGTAAGAATTACACTTGTGCCTATATAAAGAACGGCGTCGAAAGCGGAGGATAATCATCCGATCACTGATAGCTTTCTCCAACACGTGTACAAGTTGGTAGTATAGATATACTGACAATAGCTTGCAGGGATTTCCTCTTACTAGCGAATCTACAACGATTGGAGGAATGGAATGGAATAGCAACGACAATATAGTGCTGGACTAATTAAATGTTTCACATCAAATACCATGTTTTTTCTCAATAGGGCCAACTTTGCTTTTTTCTCTTTCTTAGAGATATGCCATCGGGTATTTTATATCAAATTTACATATTCCTTTAGATGTGTGGCGTTGTTCTAATGTAAGTAATTTTGATAATAATGATGTATTAGAAGATAACAACAATGGCTAAAGGACGCTCATTTTACTTTGTTCATGAATTCGGTTTCGTATCAAATTTTCTTCTATAAATTTTGATAGCCGTTCGTATTACTTTCTGACTTCTAAAGGTACAACTTCAGTATCCCACGTTACCAGCGTTTGTGTGTGTTTGTGTGTGTTTGTGTGTGTTTATGTGCGTGTGTGAGTATATGTATGTGTGTATGTGTGTGTGCGACAGAAAGAAAGCAAACGGCCGGCCCTTTTATTGTTGCTTTGAACTGAATGCCACGACAAATAATAAACAAGATGCAGGGAGTGGACTTTTTTTCCAGACTATATTATTTTTGTCTGCCCGTTTCTTCTCTTCTTATGTTATGTCATTAATGTCATTTCATTTGATGTTATTTGTTCTCTAAAAATAAGAAATATATTAAAAAAAGAAAAGATCAATTACAGAGTTAGCCATTGCAAATAGGCTTGATTAACGATCCGGTAACTTCAGCTAAGTAATATAACTTTCTATGTAAGGTCTTGGGCACCAGTTGATCTTTCAAACTAATAACAAGGGTAGTAGGATAGTAGAATCGTTAGAACTTCATGTTTTGAGTTCAAATGATACCGACGTTAGTTTTGGCTTTTCATTCCTCCAAGTGCAATAAAATGAAGTACCCATCAAGTACTGTGGTTTATTAGCTAAAGAGTTGAAATTCCTAGATATATCTTCTTTATTATGCTGATGCTTTAAGAGCGGATGAGGGTGTAAACTCCAACACGTGCAGTATTTCTGCAGTTGATGCTGATGTTGCCGAGATAGAAATTTTGACGGTTACAGACTGAATCACGACATCATTTATGATACAATGTTGATAGTTTGTGTGCAGACGATTTATACGTAGCACAGCTGCAATTCATTGTTAGTAATATTATGTGGTCAATTCTTTTTGAAAATGCTTCAGCATTCTGAATACAGGGATCCTAGCAATGCAATAGGGCAGCAAACAGACAGAACCGTCAGAGCATCGGAGAAAATGCTTCGTGACATTTGTTCCGACTTCTTACATTCTCAGTTCAAGTCCTGACGAGTTCAACTTTAAAGTACTGTTGAAATACAGGGGCGAATGGCGTCGTCTTATCCCTCACATTAACATTGCTGGCCTTGTACCTAGATCGCAGACCATTACCGCTAGTGAATAAATTATCACTGCCGGCACTGCTGCTGCTGCTACTACCACAGCTCGAAGCACCTCAAGCTCAGTCCCTAGCCCAAAATTAATTTATTATTGCCCTTAAAACAATTTCGCCTTTCATGCAATGTGCAAAATGTTTAATTTTACGTTTAACATTTTACAAATATAATTTTTTTTATTGCTTGATTGCTTGACGGATTTTGTTTACTTTTATTTATCAAAGAGTTTAATGAAAACTCTTACTTTACCAAAATATGTAATCACTAATCACCATTTAACAGTCCTTTTTAACTGCCGAGAGTGTCACTACCACATTGTAGCACCCGATTGAACTTTGATTTTATATAATTTTTATTCTAATCGCACTAAAAAAAGATCAAACGTTTAACCCTATTCCCCCAAGATATTCACAAACTGTAGACACAACTCTTTCCTTCTTTTATATATAATTTTCAGCTGTACTGAAAATTATGAGGAAATTGGTATAATTGACTGTTAAAAGATATTAAGGTATAGTTGAATGTAAAAAGATACTGAGATACTAAGGTAAGTAGAGAGAGAAAAAAGAAAAAATATTGTTTTTTTTTTGTTGCATCATAGTTTTAATTGTGCTGCTAATGCATGAAACATATAATATTCCGTTTTGTAAAAAAACACAAAATATTATGTCATTAATAACAATATAATTTAACGAAACTATTCTTAAGAAGAGTTATCTATTCACCAGAACAGATCATGTAACTTGTTGGGGTGAATAATTGTATAAAGTGTTTTAAGTGGAGTTTAACCTACTTTAAATTCACGTAAGCACAGCATACTCAAGTATCTACGTCATCTTACCCATATCATCTTTCCTCACGGTATCATATCATCACCATATGACCACATACATAACCACACCATATATACGATTAATATATCCTGTTGTACTTACTATTTTCATCAATGAAAACGTTCAATCGACAAGATTTTGTAATATTTAACCATACTAAAACAAAAATGTTACTCCATTCTTTTAACAAAGACAGACTTCATTACGCTCCTAAGTCTCATGAGCAATTACCAACATAGAATGTTTCTCTAAATCATATTAAAAATTACCATCTTCATCGATCGCTTCTTTAAGTTCCATATACTCAACACTACTATCACTGCAATTCTTATCATTGGAATCAGTATTCGTAAAAATGTAATTCATCTGTTTATTGTTTGTCATTTTAATTTCCACACAAAATATAACGAATTTTACCTCAATTGAAGTCGACACATTATATCTGTGTTTCTGTCATATACAGCACATTGTCTTTCTCTTTGAAAATTTAGACCAAACATTGATTATAAAATTCCACTTTGATAACTGGTAGATAACGTTCAATGAAATCCCTCGCCAGGCAAACTTACCCACTTTGTGCTACTTTTCAACTTGGAACATCTTCTACAAATGTGATACCCCATCTTCTCGGACGCAACAGCATAAACAATATTCTTGCATGCAGAACGTGACATGACACAAGTTTTGTGTTTTTTCGAAGTGCATTTTTGATTTTTATCAATAAAAATACGATATTTAAAATATAGGATATTCTTCATTATTCATTCGTTGATTGCGATCGCCGTACCTAAGAACCTTGTGTTTTTAGTTGATATGTACTATACAAAATGAAACGACAATGATTAATCATCAGGTGCCAACATAAAAGGCGGATGGTTGAATCGCCTTTTTTAATGTTGGAGTTTCATGTTTTGTTTTTATTTCTTCTTTTTCTTTAGTTCTAACTTTTAGCTTTGCATAAAGTTTTTATCATTTCTTTCCGACGTGTTATATTTATTTAGCTTTTCCTAATAATTATTTTTCTTATATTTCATTGAAAATCAACTCTCATGGTTGAACAGCGGTAGCTTACTTACATACGACGATAAATAAATACACTAACTCACACTTTGGTATCTGATGTATTATATTTCTTATTATTTGGGAGTGTTGGATTGCTTCAATAAAGAAACCTCTTTCTTGTTTTCGATCTTAATGTTACTCATAAAAAAACTGAATAACATACACTTCAGCATAAAAACAAATACACCGAGATTTATGTATCTGTGCATATTATATGCAATAAAATACGTGTTTTATGAGTGGCTGTGTGTGCGTGTGTCGGTAATTTGGCAATATAGGCTATTAGGTAACGCTGTCTTTAAATATAATGTACCATATATTAGCTTAAAGGTAAGACATACGGATTTCGGTGTGTAAAGAACACTTTTAAAAATAACTTTACTTCACTTTCGTGTATTGTTTGTGCGAATGAATATGGCTCAGTGGTTAGGATAGTGGGTAGTTGCAAAGTCGTTGTTTTCATGTTCAGACTGGGCGAACGACGCTTTGAGTCATTGAGCAAAACACTCTATTTCACGTTCCTCCGATCCACTCAGATGAAGGTGAGGGCCTAGTAACCTCAGTGACATATATGCTGTGGAAAATATTGCAGGATCCGGCCTTATGAGCATGTAGGGCCGTGACATATCCAAGCCTAATATTGCTTATACTGAATTATATTAGCGAAAGGTTTTAACAATGCTAATTGAATAATAACAACACAGAACTCCATGTTGCAAACCTTGAGACTATCATTACTTGATACTCATTTTACAACAGTGTACAATAAATTTACCAACAGAAAAGACTTTTCCACTATATATCTATATATATATATATATATATATATATATATATATATATATATATATATATATATATAGATAGATAGATAGATAGATAGATAATAGATAGATAGATAGATAGATAGATAGATAGATAGATAGATAGATAGATAGATAGATAGATAGATAGATAGATATATAGATAGATAGATAGGCGAGATGGCAGAAGCGTTAGCGCACTGGGCGAAATGCTTAGCGGTATTTCGTCTGTCGTTACGTTCTGAGTTCAAATTCCGCCGAGGTCGACTTTGCCTTTCATCCTTTCGGGGTCGATAAATTAAGTACCAGTTACGCACTGGGGTTGATGTAATCAACTTAATCCCTTTGTCTGTCCTTGTTTGTCCCCTCTATGTTTAGCCCCTTGTGGGCAGTAAAGAAATATATATATATATATATATATAGATAGATAGATAGATAGATAGTTAGATAGACAGACAGACAGAGAGAGAGAGAGAGAGAGGGAGATAGATAGATAGAGGAATTATGCGGCGGTATGGAATACTTCCATTTTCTTCACTAATGTTTGTGTGTGTGTGTGTGTGTGTGTGTGTGTATGATGTGGTGTGTGTGTGTATGTATGATGTGGTGCTTGTGTGTGTATATGATGTGGTGCGTGCGGGTCTGTGTGTATGCACAGAGGTGTGCCAAGAGTTCAACGAATTATGTCGCATCAATAGAATCTAGTGTATTAATAGTTTTTTCTTTTACCCTAAAATACAAATCATATTTTCATTTAATTGTTAAAAGTAGAATACTGATACTCATTTTCCTGACTTGTTATTTTCTCATTTGCTGTTGATTCTATTACATAATACTTGTATTCATAGTCTATTGTTTCGAATATATAGTAATCTCTATTGCTAACGTGTGTTGTGTTAACTGATAATTTAGCTGACCAGTTATGAAATATTTCGACCGTATATATACCTATATATTGCTTGTATACAAATCAGTAATTTTACTTTTTTCAATTAGGATAGCTTCAAAAATTTCTCAAGGGTATATTTATTAATTTTTTTTATGTGTGTGTTGTATCAGAGAAACAGTTATTTTGTAGATATATACAAATGAATCATACATTTGCAGGTTTTCCATCTCATGATGGTTGAGACTTTATTGGCTACCGCTTAATTACAATTGACTCTGATTAGTGTTTAATGGTTGTATCGATATACTTTCAGGAAAACATCAAGCACTTAGTATCTACATCGTTTTACGTTTATCAGTTTCAATTTCGTCAGCTTTCACCTTTTATTTAATCCTTTAAGAGTCGATACAACGTGTAACAGTGATATATTAAAAATGATTTAATCAACTTTGCCTTTCCCCTAAATATATATCCGTGTGCATATGCAAAAGAATCCCCATTACCCTGGCTATATTTTGATTTCTTACATAGTTATAACGCTAGAAAGTTCTATGAAGATATACTCGATTATGTGAAAACCAGTACTTGAATAGTACTTTTTTTTTATCTATGCTAGAAGTGATTGTAAAGGCTCAACTCCAGAAAGCTTGGGGTGGAGTTAGTCAGTCAAGACGCGTGAAGTACTTAATTGAAAATTTTCTTTTTTAGGCGCCAGGTGGATGAAATGTGAAGTTTACGTTAACGGAATTTTAACTAAGAATGAAAACAACCGTATTAATCGCAGACCATTCCACCAAGACCTTGACTATTCAGCCAATTTATCGTCTTTAGTATTACTATATACATAGTTTCTAATTCAGATATAAGGCCAGCATATATGAGGGTGAGGTATTAGTCGATACCTCGATTAATATTTGACTGGTACCTTTTTTTATCGACATCGAAAGGGTAAAAGGTGAAGTTGACTTCGGCTGGATTTGGACTGAAAACACCCCCCCCCCCAAAAAAAAAACAGAAATCCAAAGCTTAAGAAATTTACTTTTGTCCTCTTTCTTTAGTAAAACAGCTTTCTGAATATTTATTTATATTTGCTTTTAGTACATTAATCACAGAAATGTGTAACTTTAGTTTCATATAAAATGTAAGTACTGAGAAGTCGGTGAAATAGAAAGGTATATCAGACTACACAATGGAATGAAGAATGTAGTTAGTTAAGTAGAGTGTTTATCTATGAACAATAAGAAGCCCTTTAGATTCACAGTTGCTTACGGATGTGAATATATTCCCCAGCAAAGAGAAATGAATCAGAATATAATAGTTACTTTAAGTAGATTCAGCCTGAATAATTCCTTTGTCATTGCCAACCGAGTAATAATAATAAGGAAGTGAGGTAGTTGCCAATAGTTATATTGTAAACGTTTTGACTAATATGTAAAATGTGTAAGACAGGATAGAATTATTTGTTAGCATTCTAGAACTGCAGGGTTGCGATCATACATACATACATACATACATACATACATACATACATACATACATACATACATACATGCATACATATATAGATGTATGTATGTGTGTATATATATATATATATATATATATACATATATATTAATATATTCATGTAAGTATATATATGTGCGCGCGCACACACACACTCTCACACACGCACATACACACATACACACACACATACACACACACACGCACACATATATATACGCATGCATCTCATAATGCTGTACCGAATGTAATGCAACAGTGGGTATAACTTTCCTTTAATAACTGACGTTTTGTCAAAATTACAAATGATGCTGAACTTTTCTTTTCTTTTTCTTTAGCTGCTGATGAATAATGAGTTACTAGCAAAAATAGCTGCCGTAACTGAGTTTTTGATGAATGGCGGGTGTACGTTTCTCGACATCCACATAATATTATAGGTCATTTCGTGAGATTCCATCATTGGCAAGACCAATGATAAAGGAGAGAAACTAGCATTATAGACAAATTACTCTTTGAGAGACAATCAACGTCGACCATTGACATGATTCGCTAGCGAGTGGACGAAATTATAAGCAGGGACAGACGAATATCTACCTGCCAGCTTGCTGTATAACTGAGGTCACATTACAGAAGATGTGGAAGAGTTTAGGCATCAGAAAGTATGCGTAAAGTCGGTACCGATGAAGCTGACATCCTATTTGAGAGATGAGTAGATGTCTACTCAGATCAGCTAGAAATGTTCGAAGCAATTGAATACACGTTTTTCCGATCTGGTGACAGGGGATGAAGCGTAGGCGTATCTTTATGACAGAGGCTCATGCCAGGGAATGGCATTGCTCCTCTTCTGCAAGGCCTAAAATGTCCAAGAACTAGAGATTAGCACAGAAAGTCATAGCGACACCTTGATAGAAGACAAGGGAGTCATTCCATGTGATTTCCGAGAATGTGGATCTGCTGTGAACAACGAGCAGTACCCTGAGACACTCAAAGAGATTAATGAAGCCATTAGGAGGAATTCTACCGGTTCGATCCGATGAGGGACAGTCTTTGGAAACAACAATTTGATTGCACAGATTAGGTTAAAGCGGCTGTGAAAAAGTGTACACAGCAGTGCACGTCTGGAATTTTTTATCGCTGATTCAACGGTAGTTCGAATGCATTGCTTGCGATGAAGAGTATATGGAGTAGTACATTTGTCTTAGAAAAAAGAATACTCAACCCATATGTGCACTGCACTTATGTAATTTGAACGGCCTATGTCAGTTATTAAAAAAATTATGTGAATATATAAATACTATGTGTGTGTATGTGTGTGAATACTTGTGTACATTTGTGTGTGGGTGAATTGTTTGACTGTATGTAGGACATCGACAATTAATAGGGTCTTGTAATATTTCTTTTTTTAATCTTTATTAAACACTAAATATTTATTTACATTTTGTAAAGAAGGGCACATATTGCTATTATGAAAAGTTAACTGTGTCGCCATTATTAAGCATAAGGAAAATATGCTATAGAGAAAAAGAGGGCGGGTGAAGAAAGAAATTGAAAGCTTCTGGTCACGAAATACAAATCTAACCATTTGTTAATAAAATTATACATAGTTAATTAAGCGTAGCCTGGTTTAATCATGAAAATCTTAGAATGACTGGAATTCGTATTACTATGACTTATTTTTGTCTTAAACATAATGATTACTTCAAGTATATAATTAAAGTTACTAATAAATGATTGCTTAGAAAAAAGTGTTTGTACTCTGTGCGTCAATTCAACCGATATTTCCTTAATAAATAAAGTGAAGTCTTTTCTTTTTCTCAGTTGGCTTATGAATTATTACACGAATAGCTGTTGCTGCTTTTTTGGGGGTTTATTTGTTTAGAGGATTATGCACTTTTAAAATATGACACTTCAACTTTTTTTACTAAGACTGATATTAATGCAATGTCATAAAATATAAATAACCTCGTCGGAAACTTCTGTAGACGACCAAGTTACTTATATTCTGCTTTCTGTTGATTGGATATATATATATATATATAATATAATATATATATATATAATATATCTCATATATATATGTAGTTGTGGTGTGTGTGTGTGGTGGTGTGTGTGTGTATTATATGTCTATACATGCGTATATATACATATATATATATGCACACACACACTTATACATACATACATACATACATACATACATACATACATATATATAATATAATATATATATTAAATTAGAGATAAAACCACTATTAGGCAAATCAAACAGTGAAAAACATAAACCAAAACATAGAAATTAAATTAATTAATATAATATACAAAAATATAAAAATATAAAATTCAAAATTTAAATTATTTAAATTTAAAGTTAAAATTTAAATTTTTTTTTTAAATTATTAATTTATACTTTTATTTTTTGTTGTTTTTTTAATATATATAATTATAAAAAAGTATTAAAAAGTTTAATATAAGATAAAAAGTAAAACCACTACGATCGTTTCATGGCCATAACCTAATTCGAATAACAATAATTTAGATTCAATTAATAATTCGAATTATGGTTATAGTCAATCTTCAGGTTAATGATAATATTTAAATAAATAATCAAATATATTTAAACAATATTTTTTAAAGAAATAAATAAAATAATAATTTTTCTTATAAAAAACTCTATTATCAAACTAGAAACTTTAACGATTATGATTATGTCATACAATCGATTATAATGTTAAATATTAATTTTTAAGTATTAAGTTTTAAGGTAAGAATAGATAGAAAATGTATTTATCTATTCAGATATAATATGGCTTTAAAGACACATAATAAAGCCACAAATAATCTAATCTCAATTATAGTCAATATCTAATTACCTAAATATTTAACAAAAAAAAAATAAATTTATTTCTATGTTTTGGTTTATGCTTTTTACTGTTTGATTTGCATAATAGTGGTTTTATCTCTAATTTAATATATATATTTATACTGTAAAATTAGATTTAATCCCAAATCTAATTTTTCCCTGTAAGTTTGGATTTACTCCTAATATTATTATTATTATTATTATTATTATTATTATTATTATTATTATTATTATTATTATTATTATATATATATATATACATAGAGAGAGAGAGAGAGAGAGAGAGAATATTCTGGAGAATAAATAGTGAAATGAAAGAAGAGATTGTGGGGCTTTTTCGTTATTGATCCGCATTCTTTCATTTATTTTCTTGACAGTACTAAACGTAGATTCCCGTTTCAAATAAGAATTTACGGACACTAAACAAACAAGATGGTGTTAACGAAAATAGGATTGTTTTTCAATTGAATATGTGATATATGCTCTCATGAAATGAGTGAATCAGAGCAAAATCGTTGGGATGATAGACGTTAGGGATGTCATTGAAAATAAATATTCAAGAGAATCAACATATTATTTGAACGCAGGAAATTTAAATCGAAGCAAATAATGTAGATATTGTTCGAGGTGTATATAATGTATATAAAAGTTCCAGAAC
>NC_042998.1:89311419-89336419 GCF_006345805.1 Octopus sinensis
TTTTTTAGTTTCTTTCGATGATACTTTATTTCACTTCTAAGATTGATTTGCACGCTAAAGTTTGATATATATTTTTAAATGTCAAACCAAATTAAAAAAAAAAAAGCCAATTTCTATAGAAATGAAAATTAAAATACTAAATAAACTTTAGAATAGAAAGGACTCAACAGAAGCTGTGAAACAGTTGAAATTTATTGAAACAAATTTAAGAAAAAATTAATAAAACCTCCTCAGAAAATAAAATAGACAATTCAATAAGTTCGAAACACGCACTATACATACGTAGTAACATTATAAAACACAGGAAGAAAGGTTTATAATTTTGGATAAGGGATGAGAAAACTCAGGAGTTCTGCTTATAAAAAAGCTATACCGTAATCCGGGTTGAATAGAGACTAAGGGGGTAAATAGGGACAATAACCGGGAAAAAATATTTTAGAACAATAAAGTTGAGATGACTCAAATTTTGCTCGTTTCTTTCTAGTTATTTTGTAGGTACATATATATGCCTTTCGTTCAATGAGATCACTTTGATATTATCACCCTGCCGGTAGCCATGGCAACCGAATTCCCAGTTTCGTTTTTGTGACAAAAAGGTAAAGTTGTCGGAACCTTCTTTCTGCAGGAGAGGTTGTACCAGCGAGGGTGCTCCGACCCGCTCAGTCTCTTGCAGCAGGTTTTAAACACACAGTGCACGTGTCTGATTTCCCGGAAAATCCATTGTTATCCTTACCACCGCTTATTTCTGCTTTCACCCCTATTTTGGTGCTTTGTAGGGGTGAATAGGGACACCATGCTGTGACAGTACAAACCAGTTCCTGGGAAGAAAAAATACGCCAAAATAGATCCTGAGCAGCTAGACGCCACCAAAAGAGCTGTCGCCAACGGAATGACACCCAGAAAAGCAGAAGAGGACTTCAAAATTCCTAAGAGTGTTCTTCATCGGCACATCAAGTTGGGGAAAAATATCAAGAAACATGGTGGACAGACTGTTTTGTTTTCAGGTGAGGAGAAAATTCTTGTACAAAGGCTCGTGCTGTGTGCCTCTTGGGGCTATCCGATGGACTCCTATGATGTGCGACTGATCGTTAAAGGATACATGGATCGCCGAGGTGTCGATGTGAAAAGATTCAAAGGGAATATGCCTGGTGTAGATTGGGCTGAGTCATTTCTAATGAGACATAAAGACAATTTAAGAGAACGAATAAGCCAAAATATCAATCGAGCACAAGCCACCGTCTCTCAACCTACAATAAACTCGTATTTCAACAATTTAGCTGAGAGCTTAGATGGTACACATGCACCAAATATTGTGAACTACGATGAAACAAACCTAACGGACGACCCGGGACGAAAAGAAGTCATCACCAAACGAGGTACAAAATATCCAGAAATATCCACCTCTAAAGTATCTACTTCTTTGATATACGCCGCCGCGGCTGATGGTATTCTTATCCCTCCTTACATTGTGTACAAGGCTGTTAACCTGTACGACACATGGACATTCGGTGGGCCAAATGGTGCCCGATACAACAGAAGTAAGTCGGGCTGGTTTGATCTTCAAAGTTTCAGTGACTGGTTTACAACCATAGCCTTACCTTATCTGAAAAAACTGGCAGGAAAACAAGTTTTGATTGGCGACACTCTAAATTCACATTTGTCCTTAGAAGTGATAAAAACCTGTAAGGAGAACGATATATCCTTCATATTTCTGCCACTAAATTCGACACAGCTTTTTTAATTCTGCCAATAATCTGTTCACATCGTATCCCTTTGTTTACCTGTAGTTTTTTATTTGTCCGTATTTACCCTGCAGCTAGTTGAATAGGTACAGTAGTGTGCTGTAGATAACAGATATTTTTATTTTTAAAAATGGGTGTACCAACGAATTTTGATAAAGTTTCAATGTGCGTCGGTAGGTTACCTGTAGGGACATAGGTCAGTAAATTAATCAGTAAATGCTATTGCAGTCGCTTAGTGACATACATTTGAACCTCAAAATTGTCCCTATTCACCACGGATTACGGTACTTTTATTATATATAGCAACGCTATTTGTAGGGGGGAAAAAACCGAAAGAATTTTTAATGAAATGAACATGACAAATCAAATAAAACCTGGATTTTAGGGACAGCAAGGAATGAGTTGAAAACTGATTTTCAGTCAAAGCTTTCTACATAATAGCAAACTGCACAGTGAACGTTGATCAAGTGATTAAAATGAACTGCACGAAATTTGTATCACTTTTAACTAAAATACAGTTTTCTGTTCTTTAAGAGAAATATTTAATATTTAAAATATTTAAGAAAATGTTGGAGAGAAATTTCATATCAAAAGCAGAAAAATGGTCTATAACAGTCAAAGAAAGCTGCGGCCTAGGAAAAGTTACACTGAATGTTTTTAGTTGTGCGGTCCACTTGATGATGAGCCAGCCACGTCTCATGCAGCCCACTCCTCGAAAAAAGTTGCCCATGCTTGATGTAAAGAGTAAATCATATTGTTATTTTTCTGTAACTTGATAGTTTTGGAACTGCAAAGTTACGCGACATAATTGTCAAACGTAAAAAATATAGATTCTGAAACCGGTGTAAGAAAAGTACCATAGGTTTACCCACATACGAAAATATGTATATATGCGCGCGCTTATATGTGTGTGTTTGCGTGGGATAATTGTATTTAGTCTAAGTTCAATAAATGTTTGCTTAGATTTAATTTTTTTAATATTTAAAGCGGTTTACACCAATCTCAATTTGTGCAGTACCAATCTTTACAAGCCAAAGTACAACTGTATACCTACATAAAACACACACACTTACGCACACGCACACACATATACATACATGTATACCATTGTCCAGTTATATTTCAAGATTTCTTACCAATAGAGAAAGAAACGGTTTCTCACCTTGATCCAAGGCTCCTTCGTTGGAATTTCAGCATCAACAATACAGTATTTTTGTTCGTATGTATGTATGTATGTATGTATGTATGTATGTATGTATGTATGTATGTATGTATGTATGTATGTATGTATGTATGTATGTATGTATGTATATATGTATGTATGTATGTATAAGTGCAGACTTGTACGTTTTGCTTTATGTATTCTCATGCATATAGTTGCTTGTCCAGACATGATCATATATATTTAAATGATAAACTTCTGGAACGTTTTACAGATTTTTACAGTTCCAATGATGGATTGGATCTGTAGTCTTGAATTAACTTTCTCCTTTCTGGTTTTGAAAAGCCTAATTTCTCAAGATTGGTATTTAGGCAGTGTGTTACATATCCCAGGGCCCCAATAATTATAGGTATAAACCTGAACTCGTAATCAGGATAGAGTAACTGTAGATTTCTCAATAGTTCAGCGTAGGTATTCTCTTTTTCACTTACCTTCAGCTTTATGTTAACATCCGCTGGACAGCTAATTTCCACAACTGTACACAGCTTCTCTTCTGATTCCAAATCATTATATCAGCTCTGTTATGCTTACATTTTATTGAAGTCTTCACTGGGATATTCCACCAGTACTCCTTTTTATTATGTGTGACTATGGCTTCTACCATACTGTGGGTTCTTAGTTCTTATTTGGGTCTATCCTTTCAATGGATTTCATTATAGAGTGTCCTAGCTACAACATCATGTCTCATCGGTAAATAATACCGTGATGACATTTTTGAACAACTGCTTATGATGTGGGTGATATCTTCGGTGTTAACCCCACAAAATCTGCATCAGTTGTCATATTTTACTGTTTTTCCAGCATCTCTATCCCTTTTGTGCATCAGATATTTGGTTCATATTTCCTGTTCCTGGATTCCAAACCCATAACCTTCAAAGCGAGAGGTAATAATCCGGCTATTGGTCCATGATAGACTACTTTGATGATCAATGTTACTATTATCTCGCACCTTTCTACTAACATATCCATGCATAATCTTCTGCTCTTATATGCTCATACTTTCATCTGTTGATACGTTGCGGTAGAGTTGTGTGACTTCTTTGGGCATGTATTTAAGGTTATCAGACAAAGAATGTTGCTCAAGGAGTTACCTTCCATGTCTTACGATGTTATCAGCCTCATGTATGCAAACTTGGTCAAGGGATGCACTTCGACATCCTGGTGGTTAAAAGATGTTGCCGAAGGGATATGATACGACATTCAAACGCATTTTGGATCGAAGTTAAGCCTCTGCCGCCTTGTTTTCGTTTTAGGTAGAAGCGGTCTACGTCACTGTTTATGCGGAAATTATGTGTGCTTATTAGTATTCTTTGGATTTCCACATCAATGGCTCGGATCTCATCAAGTGTCCAGTCAAGTAGCCCAAATGTTGGTACTGGCACTGAAAAAACACATTGTGGGCCACTGTTTTATTGAATGCAGAGAGTTCTGATGTTCAAACTTTCTTTATTCGATTGTAAAATAAAGAAATATGTAATGTTCTGTAGTAACACGTGCTTTGTTAAAGGTGCCATTGTCAGATATGTTTTCATCCACTCCTATGTACCTGTAACATTCCTCGTCAGATATAGGGGAAACAGTCAAATCCCTGATGGAGATGTTGCTAGTCTGGCTTATAGTTTTCCCCCTTTTCACAACCATAGAACAACATTTATCCTGACCAAACTCCAACCCTACATCCTTTCAGAATGTTGTAACTAGGCCAAGGCTCTTTTTAATCTCATGCATATTCTTTGCATAAAGTTTCAAGTCATCCACAAAGAAACAGTGTGTAATTCTGTTTCCTTGTGAACCAGTGAAATATTCTTCAGACTTCCTTAACATGAATGACAAGGGGTTTACAGAAAGTATAAACAACATCACAGAGAGGCTGTCCCCTTGGAATTATGTATGTATGTATGTATGTATGTATGTATGTATGTATGTATGTATGTATGTGTGTGTGTGTGTGTGTGTGTATGTATGTATGCATGTATGTGTGTATGTATATGTAGTATGTGTGCGCTTATATACTTAAGGGGTGATTCAGCAGAATCCGTAAACCGTCAGATATATTTGCTTACAGTATTTGTCCTGGCTCTCAGTGTTATGAGTTCAAATATTGACGAGGTCAACTTTGCTTTTTGTCATTTTCAGATAGATAAATGAAATACGAGTCCTGTACTTCGGTTCTTCCCTTTCTTGGAGAAGTTGGCCGTAGCCAAACGTGGAGTGTTACGGAATTCAGGCCTAGAAGTATCCAAGACATGTAATATTATAACGGTATCCATACAACTACATCAGAGTAAAGGCCTTAAAAGAAATCATATACGCCCACAGATATACAGTACAAACGGCAAAATCTCCATATATAAAGTGTGAAACAGAGAATGGCTGTACAATAGATGAGGAAACGTAAAAGACATTTGTATTTCGTTTACAGCATTGTCTCGTACGTTGCCAGATAGAATAACCCCAAAATTTCCACATACACATATACACATTCATGCGCTCGCTCGCAAACAAACACACCCACCCACACACCCACACACATACACACACACACACACATACGCACACACACACACGCGCGTACGCACGCGCACACTCACACACGCATGCACACAGACACGCTCAAAACGCAAACACACACAACACATACACATTTTTATTTTGTTGATATTATATCTGATATTTAACTCGTACATACACTGTTATAGTCAGTCTTTATAAGCGTATGTTTTCACAAGTATTAATTATTTAGCACTAGAATCTGCCATCTTATATTTGTGGACGGCTGAACGATGTACCTATTTCTCTGTATTTTGTTAAATGTACAGTCGGAATAAAAACATTAAAAAATATTTATTTCGTATTAATAGCTACACATGAAACATTGTAAATACCACTCTTACGGGAATTAAAAACTTACGTCATGATTGTAGCTCTGGTTGTCAACCTTAGTGACTTGAAGATCTCCAGCTACGTTCTCAAGATTCGAAAAGCAGTGGAGGACTTTTGCGAAGATATATCATTCACAATCAAGAGAAATAAAGGCTCTTAGCGTTCAGAATCCCAGTTTTTTTTTAAGATTCATGACATCCCTGACAGTGCAGTTGATTAGGCTATCGCCAAGCAAGATGGTTATATCCAGTATCTTTAAGTTACACTTTCTTATTGAGTTTCCTGCTCAAAGTACTAAACTCATTATTGTAATCACTTATCTTTCTTGAATATCTATTCTACATCTGTATTACTATTCCACTTATTTTGGAAGCACCAGATTAGCAGTCAGAAATCTTTTTCTCAGTCACAAGAAATATACATAGTCATAATCGTAGTTATTATCCATGATCAGAATCATGGTCGCGTTCATAATCATCATTATGATCCTAATGACGATCATAATCATATTTTCATTCACATGTTCTATACGTATACTTATGTTAGTTTTCTTATCATCATGACATTGTCCAACAATCAAGGATTTATTTTGATTTTGTTATCACATTTTATGGCTGTTGATGCTGCTTCTGCTATCGCTGCTGATGCTACTGATATTGCTGCAGTTACTACTGTTGCTTTTTTTTATTACTCTTTAACAGCTAGCGTCTCAATTAAGTGACGTCACAATGAATTTAGTTAATTCTTTCTACAACACGACTTGCGACTTACGGCGAAAACTAAAAATCCAGTTCTTTATTAAAGCTATAAATGGTCTGTGCACTAGAGTTTATACAGCTCCTTCGCCTTTCAGTTTGTGGAATAGCAATCAAATAGTAACAAAATCATGAAAAAAGATAAGCATATAGATATACAGACTATTTATCTTTTCTTCTCATTAGCCTTAATTCTAGAATTTTCATTGATTGTGGTGGCTTTTAGATTTGTTTCTTTATATATTACTCTTTCTCTCCAGAGTGCCTGACATAATGTAAATTTGCATTGAATTGTGCCTGGTTTAAATGTTTGCTGTTCTGTGTAGAGGTGATGTTGACATTGGTGACATAACCAGCTCTTTTATCTACACGTAGTGATGATGACTAGTGTAGTGGTGGTATGATACGGTTATTATAATTAACACTTTTCCCTTTGGCCAATCTCTGATCAACTTCTACAAGTTTCACTTGAAAAGGAAAATAAGGGTAGAGAGGGGTGTATTTTCTTCAAGCCAATTTGCTGAAAGGTGGATGAAGGTGGCGAGAAAGGTGTGGGTAAACGGACCTGCTCTGAACATGCGCCTGTAGTTGGAAAAAAAGGAAATGGGAAAATGGCACATGCCCCAACAGTCAGGGTACCTGTGGTTTTTATAGGATTTTTTCCATAGGCAGCCCTCTAACGTCTCCTCCCTATTGAGGATCACACATTGTTGATTTTTAAAATTTTGTTAGTCCTGTTTACACGCAAAATCCTCACAGCAACACACACTCACGCATACACACACACATTCTTTGTTTTGTCATGTACTGTCCATAATTCTTTTCCTTATGTAAACCCTTGTGGTTAATAAAGAAACCACCATCATCATCATTAACATCATCATTATAATTATTATTATTATTATTATTATTATTATTATTATATTATTATTATTATTAAAATTATTATCATCATCATCATTATTATTATTATTATTATATTATTATTATTATTATTATTATTATTATTATATTATTATTAAAATAATTATCATTATTATTATTATTATTATTATTATTTATTATTATTATTATATATTATTATTATTATTATTATTATTATTATTATATTATTATTTTAATTTTATTTTTATTTTTATTATTATTATTATAACCGTCAGCCTGTGAAGTCATACACGTTGGACCTCCGTCATTTATAAGTGTTTAATCGAGCACTTCGGCTGATTGCAGCCCGTTTATTCGAAATTTTATTTAACAAGTATTTTGCTTACATTGTCCAGATCGTGGTGGTAACATTTTATGTAATTGCACCCATCAGTAGCAAATGCAAAAGCACCGGCAGCAATGATAATGACGACGACTACAGCAGTAGCAGTACCACCACCACCACCACCACCACCGTCGCCATCACCTACGCCCATCACCACAAACAGCAGAAACAACAACAATAACAGCAACTGTACCAACAACATTAGCAACAAGATGAATAAGATCGAAAAAAGAAAACATGAACAAGATGGAAAACAACAACAGCAGTGATAACTATGTGGAACATAGCAACATCATTGACGACGACGATACCACCACCATCACCACCACCACCAACAACAACAACAGCAGTAGAAGTAGCAATAATAAGACAATGAACCCCAGCAAAGCTACTTCTTTTTCTAAAGTCATTAGCAATTGAACTCTTTAAAAAATAAGGCCCTTAAATACATGAGTGACATTATAAAACCAGATGTTATGTGCCTTAGTAAGAAGGAGAAAAGAAGGAGACGGTCGGCTCCATTCTAGAACATGCGTCGGTTGCAGGGGCTAAAATCAATGCTGAGAAGTCGGTGGGCTTGCGACTGGGCACATGGAGAGGCAGGGCGATGCCACCAGACGGTGTCGTCAGACGTTGGACTGACGGACCACTTAAACTGCTCGAGGTCTGGTTTGGTCCTGACCCCTAGGTGGATAAGAACTGGGATGAGGTGGCGAACAGGGTGGCCAGGCTTACCTAGAAATGGGCTGAGAAAAAGCAGTCCTTGAAAGGTCGGGCAGAGGTGGCGAATGCCTACATCGCCTCCGCTATCATTTAACGTCTGACCGGTGTACCTTCCCCAGTGACTGCATGATCAATTTGGAGCGTCACTTGTTCATGTTCTTGTGGAAGGGGCGCGTTCCAATGGTCAAGCGGTCAATCTGCTGTCAGCTCCCTCTAAATGGCGGCTTAGGCATGCAGTGGCTTTTGATGCGCAGACATGCGTTCAAGTTGCGCTACTTGCAACAATTTCTAGGAGGTGAACGTGTGCGGGCTCCGTTTGTGACGCACGAATTTCTGCAACTCGTCTCTTTGACAAGAGCTGCAGTCCTAGATAAAGGATAGACCAAGACTGGGCGCCTGGCACTTAGAATGTCGTCAGGCGCTCACTGTCCGATACCAGTCGGGCAATAGTAGCGGTATATTTTCGGCTTTCACTATTTATAGAGAATTAGTGTCGAGAAAATGCGACGACATCCTTGGGGAGACTCTGGGCATTGACAAGGATGAACTGACTAGTCTGTTTCGGAGGACTTCCGGTCGGGGACTATTACAGATAATTTCCAGATGTCTTTAGCTTGGCAGTGCTACCGGGGCGGGGGGCGCTACCGGTTCGAAATAAACTCTACAGACACGGGTGTGTAGTCAGACGGCATTGTCCGAGGTGCGTACGGAGCGACGAAACCGTTCTGCATACCTCTTTGGTAAAGCCATCGTCGACTTTTTCACTTGAAAAGGAAAGTGAAGGAGGAGAGAGAGGTGCTCTCCTCGAGTGAACTTATGAAAAGGTGGGTGAAAGTTGCGAAAATGACAAGAATGGATGGTACCACTCTGTCTTGAACTGTGAGTTGGAGGAAAGGAGCCGCAAAAGGTATTTGTCCATGGTATTCATGGTGGGGTTCCTCGATCATCCCTAGTGGTCCTTTTGTATCAGAAGCCCCACTCGACCATCATCACAATTTTTTTTCCTTATTGCTACTTCACCTTTTTTAATGTGTACTGTATATAATTCTTCTTTTTTTATCATTCTATTAAATATAAAATCCAACACTTTATGTCTGTCTTTGTATTGTCCCCTCATACTTCACCCTGGCGGCAAATAAAAGAATCGTTAGCGCACCAGACGAAACGCTTTCTCCCGTTGCTACGCTCTGGTTTCAAGTTCCACCGAGGTCGACTTTGCCAGTTTTTTCAACCTCTTTACTTACAACATTCATGTCATTTGGTATGGCTACATCAATGATCTGACAGTATTTGTCTTCCTTATTCAATATGACAATATCCAGCCGACGGTGTTCGATTACATGATTTGTCTGAAAATCGCAGTCCGAGAGTATCGTTACTTTACCACCCTTCTGCATAACCTTATTTGATACATGCTCATACTAGTTCTCTATTACTTCATATTGGTATTTATGGCATAGGAGCCAATGAAGACACACACTTCATCGTGGCGGCGTTTGTATTCTTTTTGTGCAAGGATCTCACATCTACTCACTAAGTGGGTCACATTTTCCACACTCTTTCCACAGAGTCTGCCTTTCTGGATGTCAGAAGTTTTATAGACGTTATACTTCAATGAATTGGTAGCGAGAGCCTGGTCCTGTGCATTAATAATCAGGCTTTCGGTGGTATGCTTCCAATCACCTCGCTTAAGCCATACCCACGATGCTCTTTTATCCTTAACGTATTGTGTATTCCTTTCAAACTGTCCATGCATTCTCATTTCAAGGTCTTCTTTTCTCTTCTTTTCAGTTCTTTGGTTAAACTCTGTGTTGCCCATCATTTCATCTGCATTTACACCCACATCATTCGCGGCATATTGTAGCAGGTCTTCATCACTTTTTATCAAATACTCGGTAAACGTTCTCCTTTCACTCTCTATACAATGATCTATACTAATTATCCTCTGCCACCATTCTTTCTTTTCATACAGTCTGTTATTGTCATTATTATTATTATTATTATTATTATTATTATTATTATTATTATTATTATTATCATTATTATTATCATCATCATCATCATTATCATTATTATCATTACATTTGCTGCGGACGTGTTTCCGAACTCTCTAAGTAAGTCCTGTTTAAAACATTTGTTTACACCTATTTGGGGCCAATTTTCGGTTTACATTTTTTTCCCAAGTTCTTAATAGAAACACCAGGAACCTGTCGCTGAGTCTCTGTGTTTGTTTGGCCCCTTCGCGGGGCTATTTTCCCACCCCAAAATAAGTTCGATGGGCGTTTAATCATATATAATTCAGCAAGATGGCGGAGCTCATCTTGAAAGAGTTAAGAATGAGAACTGCCCGTCCCGCAGGTCTATTGACTGCTGAAGAATTCCCTTCCATTGCTTCTTTTACTGACAACACAATACTGGAAAAGAGGAGAAAAAGTACAAAGTCCACATCGCAGTAGCAGTAGTGGCAACATCGACAACAACACTGGTAGCAATGACAGTGACAGCAGCTGCCGCAGCTGTAGGAGTAGTGGTAGCAGCAACAACACACAAAAAAAAACAGCAATAGCATCAGCATCGGCAGCAGCAGCAGTGACAGCAGTAGCAAAGACAGCAGTTTTGTTAGCGATGCTACGATTTTAACGGAAAAAATAATGCTACAACTGAAAGCGGAGTGGAAGGAAATATCGGTAACAGCAGTGGTGAGAGTGGCCACAATGGGAGTGGCTACAACTCTACCAGCCAAAACCAATATCATCAGCAACAGAAGCAACAACAACATCAACAATAGCAACGATGATGACAACGGCAACAAAAAAGAGAGAAAGAGACAGAGAAATGTTTACCATCGCACCCAATGAGAGAACACGTGAACTCTCAAAAGCGAAAGACATTATCAAATTTAAGTGGAGTAATAGAGGCAAAAGAAAAGAAGACAGATTATTTTAGATGCGTATCACACAAAAGTAGAAGAACGGAAATAGCCTCCATCAGTCATACTGAGACGGCCCTAAAAGAAATTTTAATAGGTGTCGCCCATTTGCAGAGAGGGGGGCAGTTTGCCAACATAGAGGTTCTCTTTAAAAGTTAGAACCTCGCGCGAAGACACGCAATGTCACGTTCGTGGACTGAGGAGTGGGTCCTGTATCGCACCTGCCTCAAAGAGAACGACCAGCATTTGGATTACGGGTGTGCCGCCGGGTGCAAACGTCTAGTGGATTGTCGCCCGTGTGGTACAAGACCCAGTGTCACTTCTGTAGGTTAAAAGGAGCAGCAGGGAAAACTGATTCGGGATCAACTTGGAAATATTAAAATATGTAAAACCAGAAATATCGATAAGATCCCGGACCTGACCCAACTGCCCAACGGGGTGGAACTGCGTGTCGGTATTGAAGGCAAGAAGCCCAGATGCGACATCTTTAAGGCCACAAGGGGCCTGAGAGCCTTCTGCCCACAAAAGTAGGGAGGTGCGCTGTCACACCTACAGCCTACATCGCATCGCCAACAACAGCAACAACAACAGAGACCGTTTAACAAAACTGTAACTTCATCAACAACAATAGAGGCACATGAACCCCATAGATGTGCCTCCCAGAATATCTGTCAAACTAGCCCCCTCACCCCCTCTTTCAAGCATACACTCAGAGAAACACGCACACACTATCACAGACACACTCACACTCCCCTAGACAGATCCTACAAACACTAGTCCTTCCTCATCCCGTAGTGAAGACGAGGAAGAACCTTACAAAGCCAAAAAGTCCTAAAAGACAAAGGAAAAAGAAAACAGATGACTCTACACCAACACCTGAAAACATAGCAAGCCCCCAGCACATAGAACATAGACACAGTGAAAACAACACCAGTACCACCATCCCCACAACCATCTCTACCTAAACCAAATACACCAAAGCACTCACAACCATACGTAACCCCCAAAAGAAGGCCAAACGTCAGTGCCACGCAGAGGCTTTTAGCCGGTTTCCCAAAGGAACCACGGCCAAATCCGACCGACTTTCCAACAGCTCCAGGAGGGTCAGTAACCCCGCTCTTTTTTTCTTTTTCTCAATCATTTCGAGCCGTGGTGGCGATTGTCAGAGTAGGCTGCACAAATAATCGTCACCTGGGGTCATCCTGGAAGCAAGGTCGCTTGCTCAATTACCTCAGGTTGCTAGATTTGGATGTGATAGGAGTCAGTGAGACTAGGATTTCCGACACACGTGATCTTGCATCCATTTTCGACGATTATGAAATCTATGAATCTTTCAATCGGCCCGGAATGGGAGAGCTGTTTAGGAAAGGCCTGGATCTCGAAGTTTGGACGATCTTCCCGGATCCGGAGGGTAAAATCGTGGTCCTAGGCGTGAACGACAGTGAAGCTAGTGCCTTTAGACCAGTCGCTGATTACTCCACCACGAGGGCAAGTCAGCTAGATTTCTTCAGACGTTCGGAAATTTTCCTTGGGATGTAACTCTCTTTAATGCTAGTGGGTGACTGGAACGCCATTTTGGACGCGCACCTGGAAACTGATAGGACAGAGAAGAGTAAAAGCCTCACGATCCAGTTGGCTGACACGTACTGACTGGATCTCGCGAAATCGCCAATATGAATATGGGCAAACCTCATCGGGTTTTCAGATCGTATTTTGTAGGCTTGTAGATAGAAGTTGTTTAAATTGTCCAGGTTTCAAAGTCTTCAGCTGCATGGACCATACATTTGTGATCTGTATAGTCGACATAGATAGGATCCATCGACAAGGTCCCGGATACTGAAAGCTGAACGCGTCCTTCCCGGCGCGCCAAGCTTTCAGAGACCGAGTTAGCAAGTTAGTCCATCGCAATTTGGCGGGTGCAATCGTCAACAACGGATGGTGGTTAGCCCTGGAAAGGGCTATTAGAGTAGAGGCGGTAGGTTTTAGTAAGGAAATAGCGTTAGAGGGATCTAGGGAAGAAGGGTACCTAGTTAGGATGTTAGAAGAGGCACTTAGGAAAGGCATAGCGACCGACGTACTAGCCGCGATATTGGTTCTTGCTCAACTTTTCAATGCGAAGTACGGAGGTCGCATAGTCAGAGCTAAGGCGCGTGCACTGAGACGGGAGGGAACGAAAGCCGTTCAATGGGCCCGGGTGGCGAACGTGCTAAGTGGAAACAAAGCAATAATTCGGATTTTGGTGAGCTGTGATGAGTGCATGATAACCAAATCCAAGCAGATGTGTTCGGAATTTCAGCGGCACTTCCCCGAATTGTATGAGGCATGCGGTAGTACTCGGACAGTGATGGATTTCACCTTTTAACTAGTGGCATACCGCGCCTCTCAGCCAGTGATGCGGTGTTCTGCGAAATGCCAATAACAACCGAAGATATACGGGACACGATGATGAGCTGTCCAAGAGAGAAGTTTCTGGGCGGGATGGTCTGCCCTTCAAACTTTATTTTCATATGCCAGACTTGTTCGGTAGTCTCTTGGCAAACGTCTACCACAACAAGCAGCAGAACGGGAAAATTCCCAGCGCTGGGGGCCGTAGAGTGGTGGTGCTGTTGAGGGGGACAAAATTGATAATTTTAGGACCGAAATTCTGAATGTAGATTATAAGATGTTAGCAAGAGGATGGCGCTTGTCGAGATATTGGTTGGTGACTCGCAGACATACGTTACCCCAAACAGAACTATCCACGACAACCTCCACTTCACGTACTACATCGCAGGGAAGATGGGTAAAGAGAATGGCATGAGTGGGGCTCTGATCAATTCGGATCAATCGAGACCTTTTGCTAGGGTCGACCATCAATACTTGGATGTCGTTCTTGCGGCAGCAGGTTTCGGTCCCATCTTCAGAGGCTGGATCGCTGCAATGTACAGCGATACCTCTTCGATGGTCAAAGTAAATGGCCACCTATCGGAATCGTTTAGCATCGTTCGTTCGGTCCGTCAAGGGTTCTCACTCTCGCATCTTCTGTACGTACTGGCTCGCGAGGCATTGCTGCGGAAGCTGGATGTTTCGAGAGGTATCCCGGTAGTTTCGTGTCGGCTTACGCGGACGATGTCACCGTAATAGTTTCGGTCATCTCGGAAATCGAGGTAGTCGAAACTGCTCAAAGGGAGTAAGAAGCGGTGACAGGAGCAAAGATCAACCAGGACGAGTCATGGGGCCTGTAACTCGGCACCTGGAGAGACAGGTCCATGCTAACCAACAGCGTTCTAGGGCACTGGATGGAAGGATCGGTTAAATTGCTCGGGGTCTGGTTTGGTCCAGACCTTCAGGTAGACAAGAACTCGGGGGAGGTGACGAGTAGGGTAGCCAATCTCATCCAGAAATGGGCAGAGAAGGTGTCCCTGAAATGTCAGGTGGAGGTGTCGAATGCATACATCGCTTCCATCACCTATTACCGACTGACTGTCATCCCTTACCCTAATTCGTGCCTGATGAAGTTGGAGCGCTTGCTCGCCCACTTTCTATGGAAGGGACGTATTCCGCTCGTCGGTTGCTCCACCTGTTTTCAACAGTCGCTAAGTGAAGGACAGGACTTGCTGTGGCTAATGATGCGCAGACATGCGCTGAGGCTGCGACATCTCCAGCGTTTCCTTAACGGTGATTAAATGTGGTCGCCGTTCGTCAAACGGGACTTTCTGCAGCACGTCTCATTGATCGGGCTACAGTCCTGGGTCAAACATAGACAAGAAAGGGCGCTTGGCACCTAGAGTGTCGGCAAACGCTCACAAGTTTCTGCCAGTCGGGCAACGCGGCAGGTGGAAATTCCATTATGGAGTCCTATAGGGGATTAGCGGAGGGAAAGAGCGACGGCGTACTCGGGGGAACTCTGGAGCCTGGAGGGATCACCCAACTGGTCTTTTCCAGTGGGCTTTCGGGCCAGGGCCTGTTGATAACTTCC
Source organism: Octopus sinensis (assembly GCF_006345805.1). Classification (NCBI taxonomy): domain Eukaryota; kingdom Metazoa; phylum Mollusca; class Cephalopoda; order Octopoda; family Octopodidae; genus Octopus; species Octopus sinensis. The sequence continues at coordinate 89,326,902 of NC_042998.1, forward strand.
GGTTCGAGACAAGCTCTACAGACACGGAAGTGCTGCCCGATGTGTGCGCAGGGCAATGAAACCGTCCTGCATGCACTCGTCCAGTATCCGTGCATTACTGACTTGTGGTGCTTTGACGAACAGCTGTTGTCACGTATAGGACTGTGAGGATCACCCTGCTGCCTTTTTTTGGCCGGGGGGGGGGTGAAGACACCCTTCCTCTGCTTGGTGGCAATAGCGAAAGAAGTAGTGAGGTGGACGAGACTGAAAGGACTGAAGGCAGACACTTTCCTCTTCAACCGAACCCTCACCAATTTTTTCATGTTTCTCTTGAAAAGGAAAGTGAGGTTAGAGAGGGAATTACTGCCCACCGGTAATTGTATTGAAAGGTGGATGAATGTTACGAATGGGTCTATAAAGCGGAGCAGTTGAGGGGAAGATGGGTACCTTTCTGGCGTGCCCTTGGTAATCGGAGTAACCAGGATGTGCGGGGTGCCCTGATTGACCCTGGGTGAAACTCCCGCCCTCCATTTGGAAATTTTCTTGTTAGATTTTTGTTAACTGTTAATTTGTTAATTTGTTTTCTTTTGTTTACATGTTTTCTGTTTTAAACCCCACTTGTCCCTTATTTTGTATTGTCCCTCTATGTATTTGTGTTCAGCCCTTGTGATCAATAAAGAAACGATTATTATTATTATCATTATTATTATTATTATTATTATTATTATTATTATTATTATTATTATTATTAGTAGTAGTAGTAGTAGTAGTAGTAGTAGTAGTAGTAGTAGTAGTAGTTAGTGCGATGATACTGATTATAGTTTCGGTTGAGGTAGTGGTGGTTTCATTGACCGGAATAGCGTTAGTAGCAACTGTTGAGGTAGTAGAAGTAATAGTAGTAATAATATTAGTTGTTTTTGTTGCTGTTGTTCTTGTCGTCGTCGTTCTTGATCTTGTAGTCGTCTTTGCTACTGCTGTAAGAGAAGAAGGAAATATGGTGATGATGGCGGGTTTAATATTACCAGTGTTTCTAGGCCAGCGTATAGAAGCAGGTTATCCTTAAGTTCTTTCGGACGAACTGTGTGTAAGAAATTCTACACTTCAATAGCAAGCGACTTACGAAACCAGGTTAGGAACTGACAATTATACAAGATTTTTCTTTTTTGTTATATTTTCTTCTTTCCTTACATTTAAAGTAAAAATTAAATATGTAATTTGTTTGGCTGAATTTTGTTGAAATTCTATGTTGGTTTCCAGTCACTGTTTGTTTTAAGTATCTTAACTATCTACTTATTACGTCATAATATCAAGCCACACACATGGCATATTCATATATATATATTCTCTTTACTTTTTACTCTTTTACTTGTTTCATTCATTTGACTGCAGCCATGCTGGAGCACCGCCTTTAATCGAGCAACTCGACCCCGGGACTTATTCTTTTGTAAGTCCAGTACTTATTCTATCGGTGTCTTTTGCCGAACTGCTAAGTAACGGGGACACAAACACACCAGCATCGATTGTCAAGCAATGCTAGGGGGACAAACACAGACACTTATAGATATATATACATATATATGACGGGCTTCTTTCAGATTCCGTCTACCAAATCAACTCACAAGGCTTTGGTCGGCCCGAGGCTATAGTAGAAGACACTTGCCCAAGGTGCCACGCAGTGGGACTGAACCCGGAACCATGTGGTTGGTAAACAAGCTACTTACCACACAGCCACTCCTGCGCCTATATATATATATATATATAAATATAAATATATATATATATATATATATATATATATATATAATATATATATATATATATATATGTATATATATATATATATATAATATATATATATATTATATATATATATATATATATATATATATATATATATATTATATATATATATATGTATATATATATATATGTATGTATATATACATATATATGTATGTATCTATGTACGTGTGTGTCTGTGTAATAATTTTGCCAATTAACCAGTACGTAAATGAAAACCTTTTAGGTAAATTTTACAAATTATTCTATAATTATAACAAATGATCAGCAACGTTCTCGCCACGTACTGAATTAGAAATAGAGGCTAATGTATTTTTTACTACCATAAAAATCTTCAAAAAATATTTTCTCGGAGATTTTTATGGTACTAAAAAGACATTAGCGTCTATTTCTAATTCAGTACGTGGCGAGGCACATAGCAGACCACTTGTTATAATTATATATATAATTATAGAATAATTTTTATATATACAAAGAGAGAGACCTCAAAGTCATTGAAATTTCATGGCATGAAGTTTCAATCGCCGCAGTCGACCGACCACGTTGGAGAAGCCTTGCCACACGGCGCAGGACATAACACTAAGAGAGAGAGAGAGAGAGAGAGAGAGAGAGAGAGAGAGAGAGAGAGAGAGAGAGAGAGAGAGAGAGAGAGTGGTATCTACACACATTTAGTCGTAAATACATGTGTGTATGTGGGAAACGATGTACATTCTAGACGTTTTTAGGAGAGGTAGTTACAACTGTTGTAGATTACTGTAATTTTAGTATATCATTACTATATATACAATAAGCTGGCCTGTCAAATTTCTTTCTTCTAGATTGAAGGAAACGACTGTAACAGTACTTTGAACACACCTTACTGGACACTGGTTGCCATAGCTCACTAGTTTCCAAATTACAGTCTTGACGTGAAGTCAGCCTGGGGGTTCGCTGTGCAATAAAGTTTTATGTTAAACTGAGCAAAAACGCTATAGAAACTTATTAAATGCTCCTGACTGCGTGCGGATTAGCTTGTATGAGCTGAGCATCTGATTTTCGCTGGCTTAAAAGGTTTAAGGACGGCAGAGAGGAGTTAAAAAAGATGAGTGACTTGAGAGGGAGAAAAATATTAGAACATCAGAGCTGGTTGAGAAAATTTCTAGATGAATACCATCGTTTACCTAAAGAACAACGATACAGTTTGAAGATGGTGTTGCAACTGAACACGGAATTATTAATGAAGACCTGAACTTTCACAAATTTTGTGCAACGTATGCTTCCAGGATGCTCAAGGAAGAAACAGAAGATACGACGCGTTGGATAACATTATGATCCAAAGACCAAAGTGCCCAATGGAAGTATCCTGGCTTTCCTAGACTCGAGAAGTTAAGCCAAAGCAAGTCTACCGGGAAATTCATAATGATCCCCTTTTTAGACAGGAAAGGCATCATCTACATTCATTGGACTCCCTCTAGTCAGACGATTAAGAAAAATGTTCTAGTGGTTTTGAAGGAGTTCAGGAAGAAATTCCGTCGCAAAATGCCAGAGCTCTTCAATTTGTGTTGGTGGAACCTGCACTAGGACAATTCACTGGCCTACAATTCCTCTTGGTAAACTTCCATTTGAGAGAGAAGAGCAGCAAAACTTACATTTACTCTCCCCAAAGTTCGGGCTTCGCTCAATGTAACTTTTTGTTGTTCCCGAAGCTGAAGGAAAATATCAACGACAGTCGTTTTGCAGACATAGAAGAAATGGAAGAAGCTGTAACAAGGGCCTTGGACACCTTCACTTTGAAGGACTTCCGCGGAAGCTTCATGAAGTAGCTGGGGCGCTACAACAGATGATCCTGCTTCGAAGGAAATTAGAGTTTTATATTTCTTTCAAATAAATAAATGTTTCTCTTGAAAATGTCTAAAACCTTCTGTAATGCATCATGCACACACATACACACACACAGAAAAACACGCGCGCGTACAAAACACACACACACGCACGCACACACGCACACTCACACACGCACACGAAACACACACACGTCCTCTACACCAGGTTAATGTCTGTTATGATTATTCCTTTGACGTGAACTTTTTATCATTAATTTTGTATCATTAATTTTGTATGTAGTTAGTATTTATCCCAGACACCATCCACTCATGTTGTCGTCGAAATGTGTTATTTCATTTGGACTGGACCAATGAATTTCTCTCTTTTCTTTATAAATATTATGTAAGTCATTTTTCTAAATTTTCTTCTTTTTTGAGAGAGGGGATATTTACCGTCTCAGATCCTATGTGATTGGTCAGCTCGAAGAGATTAAAATCACATTTATGTAACAGCCACAAACCAGCGGCTGCAGAGAAAGGTGCGTGCAGGGAATTAATTGCCAAGACTAGGGTTCTTGGTTATAAGGACGGGTCATACTTTTTCAGCGCGGGGTCAAAACGTAGTGTTAATATAATGCTGATCGCCAGAGAAGAAGAGAAGCTATTCAAGTGGGTTTTGAGCAGAAATAACACGGCAACGACTAAGTTCGAAGAACAGGGGCAAATGCAGTAACGGTAAAGAATGCAAAAAAATGGAGAGAAGGCAGCGCTTTTGTGGATCATGGCGTGTTACTTTTCAAATAATTGCATGATATGTAATATTAAATGTAGAATTAGAATTAAATAAACCATAGCAAATAAAGAACTTAATTAAATATAAGCTCCTACATAAATTAGACTTAATTTTAAAGAGTGCAAAAGAAGTATAAGTAGAAAAATATTAACTATAACGCTGAATATTAAGTCAATTTTAAAATTAGAAAATAAAGGAGTGGCTGTGTGGTAAGTAGCTTGCTTACCAACCACATGATTCCGGATTTAGTCCCACTGTGTGGCACCTTGGGCAACTGTCTCCTACTATAGCCTCTGGTCGACCAAAGCCTTGTGAGTGGATTTGGTAAACGGAAACTGAAAGAAGCCCGTCGTATATATATGTATATATATATATATATGTATGTGTGTGTATATGTTTGTGTGCTTGTGTTAGTCCTTCCACCATCGCTTGACAACCGATGCTGGTGTGTTTACGTCCCCAGAATCTAGCGATTCAGCAAAAAGAGGCCGATAGTATAAGTACTAGGCTCACAAGGAATAAGTCCAGGGGTCGATTTGCTCGACTAAAGGCGGCGCTCCAGCATGGCAGCAGTCACATGGCTTAAACAAGTAAAAGAATAAAAGAATAAAAGAATAATAGATGAATAGCTTATTATTATTATTGTTATTATTATTATTATTATTATTATTATTATTATTATTATTATTATTATTATTATTATTATTGAGTGAGAGAGCAGTTCATGCCAGCAAAGTGACACTGGGGTAAAATATACGAAGCCCAATATACCCATCATGACTACCCGTCTGATAAAGGTACACAAGGCACATGCATCACAACCATATGTGCGCGACATAGTGATCTCATATCAAGATAAACACCGCATGACCTTGCAGGTAAGGCCCACTTAGAATTTTCTTCTGGTCGAGTAACTCATCCCGCTCAAAAGGTCCCTGAATAAGGGTTGTTTAAGGATGTTGAACAGACCACCCATGTTTCCAAAGGTGAATTATCCAAACCTCCAAGAATTCCTTTCAACACATGGCTATGATGCTCCCCCACTACTTCTGCTCGTGATCAAAGATGCACATATTGTCAGCCACTAAGGGATATACTCAACTGGTTAAGGTCAAACAACTGACAAGCAAATATGTGGTATTGAGCAGAATATTTACCGTAGCCCATCTTTTATACCAAGACAAAACAATGTACATGATAACACTTCCAATCAGTTAAGATCAGAAGCCATGAGAGCCACTGTCTGGTACTGCATCGGGGCATCTATAATAATAATAATAATAATAATAATAATAATAATAATAATAATACTTATAATAATAATAATAATAATTGCCCTGATGCAGTACCAGGCAGTGGCTCTCATAGCTTCTGATCTTAACTGATTGGAAGTATTATCATGTACATTGTTTTGTTTTGGTATAAAAGATGGGCTACAGCAAATATTCTGCTCAATACCACAGATTTGCTTGTCAGTTGTTTGACCTTAACCAGTTGAGCATGTCCCTTAGTGGCTGACGATATGTGCATCTCTGATCACGAGCAGAAGTAGTGGGGGAGCATCGTAGCCATGTGTTGAGAGGGATTCTTTGGGGTTTGAATAATTCACCTCTGGAAACATGGGTGGTTCTTTCAACATCCTTAAACAACCCATATTCAGGGACCTTTTGAGCGGGATGGGCTACTCAACCTGAAGAAATTTCTAACTGGGCCCCACCTGTAAGGTCATATGCTGTTTATCCTGATATGAGATCACCATGTCGCGCACATATGGTTGTGATGCATGTGCCTGGTGTACCCTTATCAGACGGGTAGTCATGATGGGTATATTGGGCTTCGTATATTTTACCCCAGTGTCACTTTGCTGGCATGAACTGCTCTCTCACTCAATAATAATAATAATAATAATAATAAAGGGTGAATATGGTGTTGAAATCGAAACTGAATGCCAAAAGTTTGATTACCGGAGTTGCGGTGGTCAAATGGACTAAGGAGGAAATATCAACACTGGATAGAAGGACGAGGCTGCATGGGGCGCTACACCATAAAGCAAACGAAAAGAAAGAATGGTGGCAGAGGATTAATTAGTATAGACCATTATATAAGGAGTGAAAGGACAACGCTTGTCCAGTATTTGATAATTAGCTAATTTGTCAGAAAAAGGGTTGTCAGCAATGAAGGACATGTGATGCCTCCTCACTTCTTTCCACAAGGTCTTAGAGTTAACCCTGCCGCCTACATTGAGGTCCTGGGAATAATTGTTAAGCCCTGGATAGAGAGTGTAAGCATTGAAAGGCCATATGTGTTTAGTAAGACTCTGTACTATCACACATATCTCTAGTAACACCTTGTATACATATGTATGTATGTGTATATATATATATATACATATATATATGTGTGTGTGTGTGTGTGTGTATGGAAAAAGTCAAGGTATAAAATGCTAAAATACTTTTATAAAAACATTTCAGTACCGGTTTCAGTCATGGCGAATTTTTCAATTGTAAGTATGGAAAAATCAAATTTTGGAAAAATTAAAAGACAAGTTTTTAAAAGAATATTTGCATAGTGTTCAAATACAAGGGGCATTTTCCTTGTTTCTGACTGTTTCTGTCTATCTTGTTTACTCTTGTGGGTTCGAGGTCGTTGTGAATTCTTGGTAGGAAGAAGAAGAAGAAGAAGAAGAAGAAGAAGAAGAAGAAGAAGAAGAAGAAGAAGAAGAAGAAGAAGAAGAAGAAGAAGAAGAAGAAGAAGAAGAATGCGGGAGTGCCATAATAGTAGTATGTTAAATGGTCAAGTGCCCTGAAAGTGACCCGTTGTGGATGGTAGTAATTAATGAATTCCTGAAACTTCCCTTTTGAATGTTTTGTTTATAAAATTACGTTGGCGCAATTCTCTAGCCAGAATTGAATTGCCTCTATTCATAGATTGTGGGGAATATTGGAATAGAGGTTGACTTCATCGAAGGATACTAGTAGGGTGTTTTTGTTTATTATTTGCGGAAGGTGATTGAGCATATCCAGGTCGTCGCTTATATAGCTTTTGACATGCTTGAGGAATGGTTTTAAGAGGGTATCTAAAAGTTACTGAGGTGGTGGGTTTCGCACCATATTTATGCACATATGGGTACAGGACGTCACACACAGTAAACATGAAATACGAAAACGCCACGCATCCATTTCAAGTAAGTTTATCTTAGTCTTTTTGATGCGACTCTACCCTATACTGTTCTCTCCTCTTATCGTTTTCTCTCTCATCCTTTCTCTAATTCCTTTTTTCTCCCCTTCACCGTTTTCTATTTGTCTGTCTCCCTCCCTATTTCTCCTTTACTCTCTCTCCATTGCTCACACGTGAACATCGTCCATCTTTCTTTTCCTCTCGTGATCATATATATATATATAATATATATATATATACATATATATATGTGTGTGTGTGTGTGTGTGTGTATGGAAAAAGTCAAGGTATAAAATGCTAAAATACTTTTATAAAAACATTTCAGTACCGGTTTCAGTCATGGCGAATTTTTCAATTGTAAGTATGGAAAAATCAAATTTTGGAAAAATTAAAAGACAAGTTTTTAAAAGAATATTTGCATAGTGTTCAAATACAAGGGGCATTTTCCTTGTTTCTGACTGTTTCTGTCTATCTTGTTTACTCTTGTGGGTTCGAGGTCGTTGTGAATTCTTGGTAGGGAAGAAGAAGAAGAAGAAGAAGAAGAAGAAGAAAGAAGAAGAAGAAGAGAGAAGAAGAAGAGAAGAAGAAGAAGAATGCGGGAGTGCCATAATAGTAGTATGTTAAATGGTCAAGTGCCCTGAAAGTGACCCGTTGTGGATGGTAGTAATTAATGAATTCCTGAAACTTCCCTTTTGAATGTTTTGTTTATAAAACTTACGTTGGCGCAATTCTCTAGCCAGAATTGAATTGCCTCTATTCATAGATTGTGGGGAATATTGGAATAGAGGTTGACTTCATCGAAGGATACTAGTAGGGTGTTTTTGTTTATTATTTGCGGAAGGTGATTGAGCATATCCAGGTCGTCGCTTATATAGCTTTTGACATGCTTGAGGAATGGTTTTAAGAGGGTATCTAAAAGTTACTGAGGTGGTGGGTTTCGCACCATATTTATGCACATATGGGTACAGGACGTCACACACAGTAAACATGAAATACGAAAACGCCACGCATCCATTTCCAAGTAAGTTTATCTTAGTCTTTTTGATGCGACTCTACTCTATACTGTTCTCTCCTCTTATCGTTTTCTCTCTCATCCTTTCTCTAATTCCTTTTTTCTCCCCTTCACCGTTTTCTATTTGTCTGTCTCCCTCCCTATTTCTCCTTTACTCTCTCTCCATTGCTCACACGTGAACATCGTCCATCTTTCTTTTCCTCTCGTGATCATATATATATATATATATATATATATATACACACTCGTGTATACACACAAACAAATACACACACATATATACACTTATTGTGATGACAACGACAAAAACAATGAGGATAACGATAACAGATGATGATGATGATGATGATGATGATGGTGATGATGATGATGGGAATCAAGGTTTTTGAGCATATCAACTGACGTAATATACTTATCAGCTTGCGACCATTGCGTGCGGGGGCGGGCTTCTTACGGCGTCTATATTTAGTGCAACTCTTCCTATACAGATAACAATGAGGCTGATGGTCAAAGACGGCTGGATATAATTTTCTATATCTCCTTTGCAGATTTTAGAGCTTCATGTTAGGGACGGTTGGAGAATGCTGAGGCAATATATTTATTTTACTATTCAGCTCCTGAAATTAGCTTAAAATAACAACGTCTGAAGGAGCGAGAAATTACTTCCTCCAACAACTAATAAAAGCAAAGACTAAAACAGGAATGGAACAAAAGAGGAAACACGTGGATGATTGAGGAAAAAGAAAATAGAATACAAGCACTTCTAAAAACCACGTGCGAATCAAAAATTTACTAGTGATAATATTCTGATTAGAAGAGATTAAAAGAAAAGTTATTTTTTTTTTAGTTTTTCGTAAAATGCCATCACATTTCGTCATCAAAACCCACAACCTGCGTTTTGTCAGTTTAAAAAACACAAAAATGGAAGTAGTCATACATAAAACTTATATAAAGA